>NC_087067.1:1820401-1998501 GCF_963678635.1 Symsagittifera roscoffensis
TTAGTGACCGCTCGGTAAAAACTAAAATTTTATTTAATACTGGTGGTTGAGTTTTGACTGTTTCTCTGAAAGTATTTTCTTTTACTCCTACAATTTTAGATTTTGTTATTTTCTCCATTTTTTCTATTCGCTAGATTGCAATGCTGCGCTTGCGTTGTACCGCAATTGATGCCAAACGCATTGTCACCTCTGAGTGATGTTTTTTATAGGACTAAATATCACGAGTGGGTTCAGTATGAGAGCTACAAGGAGTCACTGGACAAGGAAATGTTGGGCTGGAAACAACAGCTGGACTCAATTGGCAATAAAGGACAACTTCCACTCAATTCCAAACCTGCCCAGATAGTACTGAACAACATAAAAGTAAGAAAAAAAAAGTGCGCTGAAACCTATAAAAATAGGGTGCAAAATTTTCATAGAATTTTCCTAAGAATCATTAGACAGAAATATTTTTTCCATAAGGAGAAAATACAGGGACAATCCCGCCATCGGAATTCTTGTGCTCCGCCAAACATAAACTCTTCTTTGATGTTGTTTTGCAACATCGTTTTTGAGCCGACCGGCGCGTATTTTGTGCTAAAATTAAGAAACACTCGAACCGAAAAAAAACCTTTTTCAAAAATTGCCTTAGAACAGTTCTTTTGGAACTTGTTTTTCGAGCAGTTTGACTGCCGCGCAAAAGTTGATTTTTTTCTACTTTCAAAACTCGAAATTTTCAAGTTTTGTCCATTTTTTTAGCAAATGAATCACAGTCATTTCGTTTTATTCAAAGTGTGCAAATAGCTTTAAGGTCTCAGTTAAACAGTCGATTTGAACAGAAATGGGGTTTTGGAAAACCAGCAGTTCAAACGACAAATTTAACAAATTTTAGATGCTGCATTTTTAAGCTGCTACCCGGTCTTAATAAGATGTCAAACTTTTATTAAAGGCTAAGTCCCTCAAAATTTCCTGCGCTTTAGTCGATCGAGAAATCGTTGTCAGAGACCTCGGCTAAAATAGACGCCCTCCCTGAAAGATTCTCCGTCCTTCTCAAATCCGACTCAATTATCACTGATTTGAGTGACTCATTCCCTGTAGTGACGTCATCATCTAGCACCACTGTTGACCAATCAGGTTTCAGCGGCAGTATTGACCAATCAGGGGTCTCGGATGGAGACATCGAAGGCATGCAGGAGGACTGTGGTTATTTGAGAGACGAAGTTGAACAATTCAGAAAGTAAGTTTATCTGTTTTTTTTGAAGTATTTAACTTTTCTCTTCAAAATAAGTTTTTGTATAGATCGTTTTTCGTCTCTTGTTTCGTCTTTGTAAACTTTCCTGACAAATATCGTGTCAATAAATTTTAGCAAATTCAGAGAGTTTAAATTGCTACGCTGAACGTTAGAGCTTTTCAGTAAACTAAGTATGCAAATCAGTCGAATTTTTTTATAGAACATTACTGCTCATTTATGTACAAACTGCGGAAAACAGGCGCCTAAATTGACGGAAATAGAATCAATTCTTAAAAGCTGATTTTGGCAAAATTTGTTTTTTTTTCAGACAAATTGAGGACAGATTGGACCAAATTCGCACCTTGCATTCCAATCACGAGTCAATTTCTGATCACATTGAGAAGTTCATGAAGGCGGCGTCCACTCTAGAAAACGACGCTTCCATGCCGGTCGCTCTGAAACTGGAAAAAGCCAGAGCTCTGGAACTTGAGATAAGCGAGAGGTCACTGGCTAGTTTAGTGTCATTTAAAGGATTAAGTGGCAATGCTGAGACGTTTATCAAGGAGGAGGATCACGCAGCTCTCGACAACATGTCAAAGTAAGTCAAAAATACTACAATGATCAAAAATTGGAATAGTGAAATCCCAAATGCCCTTTAATTGTCTGAGATATTTTTGAGGAAAATTATTACCCTTGCGATGAGCAAGGGTATTGCAATCGGGTTCTAGACTTTTTTCCGTAAACAACTTTAGGCACAGAATGGTAAAATGTGTAAGAATGGTAAATTTCAGACATGCTCAATTTATTGAAAATTCAAATAAAACTACCTTCCGTTAGGTAGCAATCAGGTATAGTCTGGAATTTTCTTGTAAAAAAGTTTTCTGTAAAAAATTTAACCCTATATTCTAAATTGCTGCAGAGAAAACGACATGAAAAAACTCCCCACGTAATGAAAAAATTCGTTTAAAAACAACAAAAACGTGAAGAGAAAACTTGTTTTTTCACGTGACTGTAGCAAAGAACTGTTTCAAACATTTTGCGTGGGCAGATTCGTTGTCGATTTCAAATACCGGTTAGCGGATAATTGCACGCCCCCCCCCCCCCCTCGAGAAAATCCTAGATCCGCCCCTGGTTGTGACTCTTAACAAGATCTCAAATTCATTCATGAAAAATATATTCTATAGTTTGCTGTTTTTTTGGCTATTTTTACCCTCAGAAGCAATCAGATCAACACGTTTGAAGTTGAAAAGCTTCAATTATAAAATTACAGGCCTACACCGCTATATGATGGTGTAGAACTTCGTTTCTACTTCTAGTCTTTCATCATTGAGCCCAGACTGTGCACTAGATAGACGCACTATTTGGTGTTTTTAGGTCTCTAAAATTCAGAGACAAATCTTTAAACATGATAAAATTTTGTCGGAACGATCAAAAAAATTCAAGAACAAAAGGAGCGTTCTTTTTGCGGAATCCACTTTCAATTTAGAAAATACACATTTGGCTGCGTAATGATTTTTTCAATTGTTGTGACAACCTATAACTTATAATAATTGTCAAACGGGTTATGCCACTTGTTTTGTTTTATGTGCTTAAGATTCAATACTTCGAGTAGGAAACTGGGAATTGACAAAAAATGATAATCGCATTGTTGAATACGCGCGAGTTACTTATTTATGGAATTTTCTCATCCCTGGAGCCTTCCCAGCAGTCAGGCTTTTTCAGGGGACACTTAATGTCAAAATTTTGCAGCGATTGCCCTAGACTGCCTGGATTGGTCTAAGAGTGGAAGGCTGATTTTCAGTGGTTTTATATTTCATATCAAACAAATCCGACGACTCATAAATTTTCTGTCAATTGGCTATTACGAAAAATGAAGTTTTAAACGCGTTTTTTTCCGAAAATTTTCAAAAATAAACTTTAGACAGGGTTCCTTTTTGGCGGTATTCCTGGTTGGCTATTGCCAGGAAATCCAGGATTGTCATGAAGTCTTTAGATTCCTTGCAGGAAACCCAAGTATTTTGCACGCTATGTAATCCCGACGTAAGCTTTTTATACTTGGTAATAAATCAAAATTGTGAGTTAGTTTGTCAAAACAAGTTGACGTAAGGTCACTTGGTGATAGTATTTTGCTTCTTTGATATACACACTTCAGAGAACTGAAGATCCTTGTCTGTTTTTAGATGCTTAAATTCAAGTAAAAAATGAATTTTTCTCAGAGCAGAAATCAGTTCGTTTTAAGCATTTTCCTTCAATTAATTTTTTCGTTAATTTTTGACTATTTTATTTTTAATTGCCCTAGTTTTTCTCTACTAGAAAAAACATCACTGCGTATCCTTTCAATGTAGGAACATCTATCAAATTGTGTCTAAACTAGTTTTAAAAAAATTCGGAGCAATTTTTCTCTTCACTGAGATTTTTTGAATTTTGTAAAAATCCGAGTCACATTCAATGGGGATCTATTACCACACCACACTTGACCCCTCACAATCCTTCCTTGATAGAGTAAAAAATTCAAAAAACTGATCTTACATCATATTTCTTTCTGACCCTTCAAGAGTAGTGATTACATAATTTAAAAGTTTTGTCTTTTTCAAGGATTTATAGCTTTGCAAATCTCCGAGCTTAAAATTAAACGGTAACAAAAACTGAAACAAAAAAAACTTGAAGCTGTATATTTTTGACCTGTGGCATTCTATGAAACTTTGAATTGACCAATGGTCTCACAGCTGAGTTCAAACTTAAGATTATACTCAAGAGACAAAACAATTACTTTGTTGAAATTATCGATCGATCACGTTGTGTGGACATTTTAAAGGTTTTTGCCGACAAATCATTAAGAAGTTTTGATTTTTCTCAGTATTACAATCTTTTTTTAACGCTTTTTAAATTTTATTTCGATGCTCACTTAGCTGTCAATTATCTTACACCAATGTTCCAGACACCATATGTTCACTTACATCGACATCTGTTATTTCTGCCTAATATATTTTCTCAATTTGCACTGAAGAACCAGAAATCTGCTTTTGACGTTGTAAGGAGTTTAACTGCATCTCGCTTTTTTTGTAGGGCTTTCAAAAAGAATCCGCCATTTAACAAAAAATCATACCAGTCTCAAAATGAAGCGCGATAAATAATGATCACTTTGTTTTTTTTTTCTGTTTTTCTTTGGTCTAGTCGCTTCGTTAAGTTTCATGATTGTCATGTGACCTTCTGTTTTGTGGTCTGAATTTTTATGTTCTCTGTTCCCCAATATTGTAGTTTGGTTCCTCTGGCTCTTAAAGTCGTTGTAGCGGGTTTTATGCTGTGTATTTGATTGTTTTGAGTATTTTGTTTCCTATTAAGGTAGTTCGATTGATCAGGCTCTGAAAGCGGTTGTCGCGAGATTTTCTCCTTTGTGGTCCGACTGTTTCGTAATTTTGTAGTTTGACTGATCAGGTTTTTATAGCGGTTGTCAAGTGACTTTTTGGTCTCTGTTCTGACTGTTTAAGTTCTTCGTTCCCTGATATTGTAGTTCGACTGATCATGCTTCCAAAATGTTTGTCGCTGGACCTTATGCTCTGTGATTTGGTGTTCAAATTTTTCGTTATTTAATTTTGTAGTTTGATTGATCAGGCTTTTAAAGTGGTTCACGCGGAACCTTCTGTTTTGTGGTATGACTGCTAAAGCACTGTGTTTCCTAATATTGCAACTTGATTGATCAAGCCCTCAAACTGGCTTTCGCTGTTTTTGTTTTTTGTTTTGTGATCTGACTGTTTGAGGGGTTTTCTTCCTAATTTATTGTTTGATTGATCATGCTTTTCGAATTTTTGTCGCAGAGCGGTATATTTTGTGGTCGAACTGTTAAGTTCTTTTTTTTCAAAAATTGTGTCTTGATTGATCAGGCTCGTAAAACGGTCCTCGCCGAATAAGTTTTCTTGAAACAAAGGCAACTAATTTCAAGAAAAATCTATTTGATTGGCAAATGTAAGTCATTGTCAAAAACAAGTAACTTTCTCAGTTTTTGTTTAATATTCCAATTATAAAAATGGGTGCATATAATATCTCCACTAAATTTGAAGTTTCCAATCGGTCGCTTTAAAAAACCAAAAAATGAATTTTCAGCCGTGAAGTATTTCATGGAAAAAAAGTAAAGGGCTATTAGGATAAAATCTCATCATAAAGAAAAAAATATTTCAAAATCTATAAACGAGAATTTGTCTCCATCATTTTGCAATGAACTATTTGGAAACTCATTTGTTTTTAAGGTCAAATTATAAAACGTTTTGCCAACAAATGCAAACATAAATTGAAGGTATCTTCAAAAAATCTTATTTGATTGACAATAGTAGATTTTTTCAATTAAAGGCAGCTTAGAAAAATTATTTTGTCAGAATTAATTGTTTTGTTGAATTTTAGTGTCACTGAGAATTTATTTTAAGGCCCGCCTTTTATCCTCTTTTGATACATTATAAGTGATTATCGATAAAAAAACTTGAAAGATCATTAACTCTTCTAAATTGGCTGCAGATTATCAAACCATCTGAAAAAAAAGCAGAATCGAGTCTGAAAACATTTGGCTCTCAAATTTTATCATCAAATACTTGGTATCAATATGTTATCTTCATTTTGAACTCATCGCCTGTCGAAACATTTTGACACGATCGAACGCACTCCAATCTAAATACATATGTTTTGTTTTTTTGTTTTTTTTTAGATTGTTATAGTGTGACACTATTGATTGGATAATTTTTGTTCTGAGCGCTTTTTAAAGGAGGTAAGAAAAAAGAATGGTATAGACTACTTTTTTCCCGATTTTGACTACCACAAAAAAGTTATCTTAGTGTCCAGAAAAACAGGTCTGAATTGTTAATTTTTTCTGACCAAATGACACTTAATTATTAAAGGATAAGAATGGCAATAAGCAGTATTTAAAACGATCCAATAATTTTTGTAGCAATTATTCCAATTATATCAATATAAAGTTTTTTGAATTAAAGTTTTAAATATTAAAGATGATAATTATGAGCTCAATCGGATGGATTTTTAGTTTTCTAATTATTGATTTTAGGTAGAAGTTGACTAAGCAAATGAAATTATTTGTAATTTTTTCAAACTAGACAAAATGATTAGAATCATTAGCCAAAAATTTTCAAAAGCGTGAAAAGTAGCGGTGTAATTCCTTCCAGTGCATAAAAATTTATTAAAATTTATTTATTTAGGGGCCAACTTAATCTCAATGTTTGATTTTTTCCAGTACTGACAATGGTTTCAATATGCCTCCACGAAAATTTTCGCCAATTGAATAATTTTTTTTGTGATTGAGAGGATGATTTTGATCAATTGAACTCGTTGGATTGTTTTCCACTTATTTCAATTTTGTCGGTTCCTAATTGTCTTGCGTGTTATAATGTTTGAATACTTGAACTAAGGCATGAAGAACAAATGTGTTCACAATAAATAAACTGTGTGAAATTTTTTTCAGGCATTAATTTTCTGCAGTTGGCATTTCGGAAATAATTGACTGTTTCTTCGTGGTTTATTGTGTTTCCAATTTATTTAGACATGTCGAGGTTCAAAGGCCTAAGCCAGATTGTACTTTTTTGGAATTGTAATTTAAGATTACTTAGTTTGGAGTTTCATAATCATAAAAAAACCTTTGCAAATTGATTTTACATGCGATTGATGATTTTAAGTATGCGCTACGAATAACTGCAATAACATACTTGAGTTTTGCAACACTTGTTGATGCAAAAACGTCCCGCCAATTTCTGATCTGTAGTATGATTTTTTTTTCTGACAAGATCTAAATTAAATCAACTCTTGTTCAGAAATTCAATCCATAGTTTCCAATGCTAATTTATAGTAGACTAATTTGTTCAAATTAACTTTTTGACCTTTTGAAGTACCATTACATGCGCATTTCAACACATTAACTAGATAATTGAATTGACTTCCTCGAGAACTTGAGACAAAGAGTGTCCAGTCTTGTATCTACAGAACTTTCCTTGAAAAAACCAAAGCAGGGCACTCAAAAATTGAAGCTCAAACTTTTTCTGAAATAAATCACAGTACTTGACACTGCTTGTACTTGATAATTTAAGTTGAAAACTACGTAACTTGTCCAGAAAACATTAAATGTCAATTTGTACAAAAAATTTATCTTCCACACGTCAAGAGTATGTAGAGATCAAATATGCTTAAAAAAATAAATCAGATTACAGGCCTCGCAGCCCATTTTTTTGACAATTTGTAGACTCGTAACAAAGCATAATTTCTGTATGTATCGTTCATCAACAGAATTAAGTAAGTGTCTCTCGGTTTTGTGCAATCGAAATGACCAGATCTGCAATTGTACTGCTGACTGCCAACGTTTTTTTCACAGCTCAAAACAGCAATAAAACCAATTCTTTCTTTTAAATAAATGCAAACCGAGGGGTAATTGAATGACTGAGAGGTCTGCTTGAATCAAATATTATGTTCAGTAAAAATCCATCATCTTAGAATGTTTTAAATTGTACCGTTAACACTTCTTTTGAAACCTTAGTTTTTCTTTTTTTTTGGTTCTTCAGGTGGTTATTTACAAGTTCCCGATATGAAAAAATTGTAATTAAATCTTTATTTATAAATCGCGCAACATGAAACAATTTGATCAAACTTTTAGTGTGAGTAATTTCGCTGACAACTATTTGCTTAAGGAAAAAAGGCCTTTTATAAAAAAAAACTTGCGTCTCTGAAACAATCATTTGTAGCTGCGTGTGCTCGCAGATGTTTTGCACGAACCGGTACTTTTTTTGCAAAATCTGTATTGCTTATAAAGCAGGTAGTTTCATCGGCATTTGAAATCCTTTTTGTAAAGAATTTACTAAAAGATTCAAATTTTCTAATTTAGCTTATTTGCTGTAGAAGTGGCTCTTTGAACAAAAAAGAAAAGCAAATAGAGGACATCCTTGTCTAACACCGCAATAAGTTTCCAAGCTTGTTGCTTTTGTGTTTAGGTATAAAACTCAGATGGCTCTCACTAAAAAAAATCTAGATTTAAACCATCAAAAAGACTTAGGAGAAGCGGTCTGTCGGCTTTCTCGAATGGTTTTGAAAAGACAAATTCTATTACGCAATATTTTTTGTTTGCTAATAATTCTGGTGTAGTCGACTTCTTAAAGTTTTTTAAAGCTGTATGCATCTGGCTGCCAGGTAAATAAGCACATTGCTAGCCTTTGAAAATGTCGCAAGTATCTTTTTTCAAGAGTTGGCATAACAAAAGTGAGAAAAATTTTAACACCACTGTTCAAAAGACTCACGATTCTGAAAACTTGCATCATAATTGCATTTTTTCAGACAAAAATTTCACTATTGAAAGAGAAAATTACCAGAAAATTAACAGGTATAAGTGTAAAAATTGAAAACCTTTGCTAAAATACTACGATTCTCATCAATAATTTTCCTGTATACGCGAGATGTAAGGTCTTCTGGTTCCACAGCCCTTTTTATTTTGCATAATTTTTTACTCGCATTTAAAATTTCTAGTTTGATAAATAATCGCTAGGCAATTAGCTTCCTCTCTTTTCTATTACTTTTCAACTAACGAAGTAAATATGCCATCGTAAACAGAAACTGGTTAGTTTGGGTATACATCAGTGAAAAAATTCTTGAAGTCACGAAGAAAGTTTCCGTCCTTTGTGAAATTGTTACTGTCTTTGTGTTTTCTTTTTTGAAATTAGAGGAGTTTTTGAAGTCAATTGGTTCAAAATTTTTGCAACTCCCTCTATGAAATACTATCAATTTTGCTTTGAAAATTTGAAAAAAAGCCTAGACGCGCAAAAAAATTTTTTCTTGTCATAGTGAGCATAATCACATTGTTCTTTTTCCTCTGCAAAGTCCAAGAATTGAAATTTGATGCTAATTAAATTTTGATGCTTCAGCGCTTTGAATATCCTATCCCTAGCGTCTTTTCGGTTCACTGTTTTTGAGCTGTTGCTTTCATTACATGTGAAAACATTACAATCTTCAGTGAAAAAAAATTTTGAATCCACTGCGTGAGTTTTTAAGACTCAGGGCCACAATTTTGAAAATCGCAGCATAGTTTTTTGGTTTCAAAAAAACTTTGATGGTTATATCGTCTGTAGATTTTGTCCCAGCTGTTAAATAGATAGAAGATGAACGTTTGTCACAAACAGGCATTAGTCCATCGGCATTGTTTTCAGCCGGAGGTAAACCAAACAGACGATCACGTTTTTCAATCAAGTACGGTGTAAGGTATCAATTGTTGAAATTTTTGCTTCATGGAGTATGAGAAGAAAGTTAGTATTCTCATGTAAAATGAAGCGTTTTTTCAGATTAAAAAAGAATTTTACAGGATTCCCGAAACCGAACGCGTTTACTAAAGAATAAATCTGGTATTTTTGTCTTTTTTGCATGTGGTCATCAGTGGGTTCACCTTAGTAAAAGTTCCTTGTTATCAAGTTCGGGTTTCTTTTGCTAAAGAGAATTGACAATACATGCGGAGATTTTTCTCTAGACATTACTAAAAGAGGCAGGGTCATCAGTCGTTTTTTTCATTGAACATTTAGTTTCATTTGGAAAAGTTAGTGTAATCATGGAAGTCTACGCCCTGACATCATAGACACTTGACTAATTTCCATCGAGTTGGTCAACTTCGCCGAACAAGGCACATCGGAGAAATTCTGGGGCAGCAAATGCCATCGTCGAAATCTTTCAGATGTTTTTACAAGGCCAAACAATTTTTTTGTTTCATAGATTGCATCAAACTAACTATGGGTGGCAAAACTTACTTATTTTCAACAGAGACAACCGTGTCACACTGTAAGATCCTCCTTTTTACTAGTTACCGACATTCTGATATTAGATTTTGTTTTGCTGCTGAATCTGCTTCCATCGTGTCGCTATATGAATTAAATAATTCTGGGGTCTGAAATGAAAAGAAATTTGTTAGACATGCATATTGAAAAATTTGCTTTCTCCTTTGAGTTACGTACGAAACTACGAGTTTTTGTCTTTTCTGAAGAAACACCAATCCGCATGATATTTATTTTCTTGTTTTCCATGTAATTTAGAACTTGATAATTCATGTAGAGATGGAATATGAAAAGAAATTTCCACACCCTCCATATTTTGAACGATTGCATTCTCGAATTGTATGACCACTCACATAAAAGGTTTTACTGAGTAGAAATAGAATCATTGAATATGAAGCTGTCTTGTGATACTTTTCTGCTGTGATTATTTTAATTTGGCAGATTTGTGATTCTGACCCCAGAAAATTTTGGGTAGACATTATTGGGTCTTTTTGTTAAGAAACTTATTGGGAAAACAGTTTTGTCCAATAGTAGCAGTTCATGACATTTTATGCTTGTGTAACAGTCGCCTACTTCGGTCACATATGTGGTTAAATTAAAATAGGCCCTATAACCATTGGCTCAAGAGTCAGGGACACTATCTCTTGTGTTTTTCTACCTCGAACTGTCGGAGCCAATTCGGTTCGCTTGCGACATGAGACTAAAAACCCGTTACAGCTTAAAGGCCACCCCCCAAAATACCCCCTCACTCTAGAAAATAAGAACGTCCCCATACTTAGGTCTCAAAATACCCAAAATACACGGACGCCGTTAAAAACAGGGTCGGAACAATCCGCACAGTTACTTTTAATTAGACAGTGAAACTTTGATCCATTTCAGATGGATCAACCTAAAACTCTCCTTACCTCAACATAACAATCATGAAACACACTCAAGAAAATTAAATTGGGTACTCACATACCAGCACACTCGAGGTTTGAGATAACTAAATTAGTCAGTAACTCTAGCATTAAGTATAATAACTTGAGAAGTTTGCTATTGATGAATTCCAGCAAGGGAAATAAGTTTTAATTCGAGAATTAAAATTTTGGAATTGGATCATTGCGATACCCCAGCTGTCCACCTTTCCACTGAGGAGTCACTCTGGTTCAGTTCGAATAAATATGTTCTTCTTTTGTAATCGCTTCTTCTCCTATTTCAGGATAGGACAGCTCTACTCGCGTTCGATTTATATCTGGAAATTGCGAATAGCAATTTCCCGCTGCTTTTTTCAAGTATTTTCCCGCGATTGTAAATCGGCTGTTCTGATCTTCTATTTCTGAGATTTTCAATTCGAATTTTTGAAAAATTAAATTTCCTCCCAAAATTACGTAGTTCGTATTCCTCAATGTCAAACTTCCAAATATGACCGAATGGCACATTGAGATAAACTGTTCTGATTCTCGGGAAGCGGCAACTGTTGATTTTAGAGTTTTTTCTTTGTCTCTGTTAGTTAAAGATTTTTTTGAAATCGTGATGTTACCTGTAATTTTGATTGGAAATTGCTTGAGTATTTCAGAAGCGCAAGTTCTGTAGGTTTTTTCTGTTTAGCACGAGCACCCAAACTTTCTTTCGTGAATGGCGGTATTGGTTCACTTATCTGGATATTTTTACCTGTCTCTCTTTGTGATAGATTGACCATCATTGTTGATTTGAAACCGATTTTTTGGTTTCGTTCAGGATTTGAATCCATCAGAACTTCATTTCCCATAGGCATTTCTGAGTCTCGAAACTGTTCATCTGTCATTGTTTTTCTTTGAAGACACTTAAATCGATTCATTAAGCTTTATCCTTTTCACTTTACCATCTGTTGAATATCGCTTTAATTTTTTTTGATTCTATAGATTCATTTTGGTTTCTTAAATTTTGTACAAAATTTTCTTCGTCAAAAATCAAACAGAAGAAGTCAGCTTTTTTCAACATGTACATCAAATAAACCACATTTATCGAAAACAACTCATTGAGTTAGTAACATAATCGTTGACACAAGAAACTGGTTGTAAATTGTTAAGAGCTCGTCTAAATGGTTTCTGAACTTATTTTCTCTCGACTTTTTGAGTTTCCAGATTTTTATGAAATTTTTTTGCCTCCACATTCCGAGTTTACAAAAATTCGTCCTTTTTAGGCATGTTAAAACATACATTTTCGTCATAATCCTTCACTATTAATTACACATTTGTCCATTTATTGGATGTTTAATTTACTCTTTCTTTCTCATTAATTAAGGAGATCAAAATTCAAATATTCTTAAGCGCAAAAAGCCTAAAATATGTTTCTTTATTCGTTCAAATAGCCCGTAATTATAACGTGACTTGAAAATCAAAGCATTGTCTGCTTAGCAAATTAATGATTTTTCTCTCGGTTCTTTTTCATTACAATGTTTGAAAATTCATCGACACTACTGTAAGGGCTTCACTTTGACATTTCACTGGGCATTGTAAATCTATGTCTTTTTGGTACCTGTTCTTGGAAAAGTGAAAGCACTACGCACAATGCTAATATTGTTTTCCCTTCTCGGACGGAAAACTATTTCAAAGTTTCTCAAAGAGTTTTTTTGAAGGGAGTGCAGCCAGTATTTAGACAGCCGCGTATTCATACTCGTCAATATTTAGACAAATACTGTATGAACCAATTAGAATCGAGAAAAAACATAAATAATCCAAAATAAATAATAATTATTTGTTAATTTCTTCTTTGTCTCGATTCTGATTGGTTGAAACAGTATTTGTCTAAATACTGACCAGTCTGAATACGCGGTTGTCTAAATACTGATATGTAACCTTTTTGAAGGTTATCTCAAAAGCGTATAAATCAGAGGTGAATTCCCATAGGTTCCAATATTCATAAGGTTCCAAAATAAAAAAATCAGTCGCATAAGTTCCAAAATTTATCTTCTGGAATTCTGATTGGTTGAAATTTGAGCCAACGAATTTATGGATTGATTGTTTACTGTTCAACCAGCATAAACTCAAGCTGCAGAATAGTGACCGCCGCAGCCGCGCCAACGTGTTGCGAGCTTGCCACCAAAGGGTAGGACTCTATACGAAATTTAGAGCCGGTTATCGCCGCGAAGCGGCGACGCGCGCATAGCGCGCCCACCGGCGACCTTAAACCGAGACTCGGCTAATTTAGTCTTTTGACCAATTGAAAAGATTTGGAACTTATGCGACTGCTTTTTTATTTTGGAACCTATGGGACTGATTTTTTATTTTGGAGCCTATGAATACGCACCAAATCAGAAGGTCAGAAATTATCATGGTTGACTAACCGGTTAGTCAACCATGATAATTTCTGACCTTCTGATTTATACGCTTTTGAGATAACCTTAAAAAAAACTCTTTGAGACAACTTCGGCCGACTTCTACTATTCTTGTACTTCACTCAGTTCACCCATTCAAAAAATCCTTCAGAAATTTATAAATGAGGGAAAAGTTACAGATGGTAGGAAGCGGAGGAAATTAAACTCGAGATGGTTAGGAATCAAGACAACCTGATTGAGAATACTAACTCCTGCAGAGAATATTCCGGAATGCTCTCAAAATGTTAATACTCAATTACACTTCATTATAAGTCTTCGATTAACTGTGAATAAAGTGTTCATTGTTTATTTTAAAGAACGAAAATTATTTTGTCACTCCATATATCTTCGAAGTCTTTCCCTTTAAAGAAACTCCCAGCTTACAAGCAAAAATTGTAGCCCTTTACTCTGTGATTTACTATTATGGGAGTAAAAAATCTACTGGAGGGGTTTAAAATAAAAAAATCCCATCTGTGCGCTATGAAAATTTTAAAGAACATATCTTCGGTTTTTGCAGAGATTCGAACGATTGTTGTACTTCAGATCTTTGGAAAACTACTGGAGCTCCTTGTGTGATCTTGCGGAACTATTGCGAGTTTCTCTCGAAGAGGCTTCAGCTAAACAAAAAGCAGCTTTCGCTAAGTTCAAGGAAATAGATACTTGGCTGGACGAGCTAGAAACATGCAATCAAAGAGGCAGCAATGGCGAAACTCTGGATACTTCGCTTCAGAAACAAATGGTCCCTGCTTCAAATATTTAAATTCATGAAATGAGACTCTAATCTAAAATTCTCGGTTCTCGAAGAAGTGCTCACCCACCATCTGAACAGCATTCTCGCCTAAATTGAATATTTAGAGTAATGGCGCCCCAAACCTTATATTTTTGCTTTCTGCTGGGCTACCAGTTAAACGTGTGTGCTGATATATTCTTAGGTGCTCCTTGGAGAGTTAGATCAGAGAAAAGACGCCATCGCATTGCTCACTGTGTCAACGGAATCAGATGGGACTTTAAATCTTCTGAGTGATGCTGAGAAGGAGACTCTCTCCAAACAATGCAAACCAATATTAGATCACGTAATTTTTTTTTCAAATTCTGATTTGTTTCATGTCACTTCTGGTGGTAATATTGCGAATTTCTTAGATCGAACGAGTGAGGAGCAGTGTTCTCGAGCGGAAAGCAAACTTTGAAAAAAGTGCTCATGACCTCGAGGAGTTGATGCAAAATATAAAGGCATGAATATTTTTTTAAACAAATATTCAGATGTGATTTCGTAAACTTCAAAAGCCCCTTAAACATTGTCGGTTCATTAACAGAAAGCTTTTGACTGGCTGCAAGTAGCCGAAGACAATGTGAAGAAAATATGCAGTGCAACAGGAAACCAGAGCTCTATCAATGATCTAAAAGCACAATTATCAGAAATTGACGCTTACAATCCATATGTTATCTACTGCAATCAAAAAGGCAACGACTTATCGCCAACTTGTAGTGAGCGTCAAAAGAAGCAACTGGAAAGTAGCTTGAAAGGTGAGTTTTGAACTATTGTTGATATCTTAAATTTAGCTTGAGTCATTATCAAGAATTATACTTTTTTTTATAGATATAAATTACCGCTATAGCGTATTGAAGAACTTAGTCGAGAAAGACCTGCAACACAAACAAACGATTGTCGCTAAAGAGAAAGCCATAAACGAAGAGAGTGCAAAACTATTGAAATGGCTAAAAGCAACACAAGGCAAATTGGATCATTCCCCATTGGAAGGCCAAGCTGAGAAACTTGAAGAAAAGCTAAAAGCAGCTCGTGTAAGTCGATTTTATTTATTTATAGTTCATTTATTGTTCGATAAGGGGACGATTTTCTCACAAAATTTATAAATATGCAATACTCAAACACTTTTTAAAATGTAGAATCAAAGTTGAAAAATTTTAGGACATGGACGAGGAAATTCAAAAGAAGGAAGTGATTTTGGGCGAACTGCTCTCAAAGGTCGGCAATTTATCAAAAGAGATAAGTAGCGATCAACGTGAACAGATTGAAGAAATGATTGATGAGCTGAAAACTGAAACAGAAAGGTAACTAAATGTGTAGACATTGGGTTTTTATTGTTCCCACCACTGTAAGTGAGAAGTTTCGGATGTTATTTTTTCGAGTAAAATCAGTGACCTAAAATACTTTAGACACGCTTAGTTGATATAAAGTTAAAGCCCTTGTGGCCGTGCTTTTATTTGTAATGTCAAAAATCCCCCCTTTGGGTCTGTTTAAAAATTCTCCCGCCCTTGCATGTATTAATTTTGAGATTGTTTTACTTACAAATTAAGCCTTTAAAATTTTGCCATTTTAAAAACTTAACAATCATTTTTTTCACCCTTTCACCAGATATTTTTCTTTTCTCTAGAGTTTTTCACTTCATTTTGTGAACATTGTCTCTCTAATGATAACTACCATCTACTATCTAACATAAAAAGCGACACTAATTTAAAGAAAAAAAAATATATATTTTTCTAGTTTTATTATGAATGTGGTCAGAACATTCTGTGCTACTTACGAGGCCACGGGCTATCCTTGCTTGTTATTGGTAATGGTATAATTTTTCTATGATTGATATAATTTTTTGTAGGATATCATTTATTTTTGCCGAGCAAAGCATTTCTCTAGTTTTGTTTGCCAACTCCTAGATCGACTGTTCTTGATTAATATAGTTTTAAAATATTCTTGCGCAAAATGTTGAGTTTAATTGATTGGGCTGCCTAAAAGTATGTATCTGTTCGCAGAATGAAGAAGACAAACAATGCGCACAAAGTACAACTTGAAGTGGCTTTGCAAACCAAGAAAAGTTTTCTGGATGAGTTTGACAAAATCGAAGAAGCCATTAAGACTGCTAACAGTGACGTGAACAAACTTGCCAAAGAAAAGTTTTCAATAATAGATTCTACTGGAACAGATGACAATGTTGTGAAAGCTAAGGTAATTTTTTTAACTGGAGAAATCTATCGAAACGCTTTAAATGTCATATTTTATCGGTGTTAAATACCGTTCTTCACTTTCTATTTAGGAATTGAGTTTGAAAGCTGAAGAATTAAATGACAAATTGAAGGCTTTGCAGCAAAACGCAGCTCAAATGGAACCTTCGGAACAAAAAACGTTACTCGAAGCCAAAGTCAACCGCCTATTAGATCAACAGAAAGACTTGCAATCTAAGTGCAGTGACGCGCTCGAAAGCGCTGCTAAGACTGCAGAAGATTTGAAAGTCCTGAATGAGAACCTGGTAGTTTCTGAAAAGAAGATCAAAGATATTTTGAACAACGAAATGCCAGATCCAAAATTAGCAGCACAGACAAGATTGGAAAAATTAGCGGTAAGTTACGAAAAAGCATCTGAATTTGGATTACCAAATCAATTATACGTTTTAGTTCTTGATTTTCTTGTAATGTGGTGGATCTAGGATTTTCTAAAGCTGTTCAAACTGTTTTTGTTTGACCAATTACTAAAAAAAAAGACCCAGAATGACGTTTTTAGGCAGTTTTTGGAAGTCTTTGACCACAATTTTTTTTTTCAGGATATTGAAGATTTCACTACAGAACTTGAGAGAAAAATGAAGGAAATTTCTGACAAAACTTTGGATTCTGTGCGCAAATTGTCTCGACCCGACATCGAAAAACATAACAAACACAAAGATTTAATCAAAACTCTCTTGGAAAATTTGAAATCAAAGCTAGTGTCGGAAAAGCGAAAAGCCAACAGTGCTATAGAGAAACGAGCTCTTATTGCAGAAAGTCTGGAAAACGCCAAAGAGTTCCAGAAACGATTCGAGGAGAATCTTAAGTTCGATTCGTTGCCGCTTGAAGTTTCTTCTCTGGAAACAATTTTGGCCAAATTTCACTCAATGCAAGATGAGCTAAAACATCACGAAGAAAATCAACGCGAAAAGTTTCAACAAGCCAAGAAGTTCTTAGATCAAAATCGGGAGCCGTATGATGATGAAATTTCATTGGCGAATGAAGTTTTCGATGACTATCATAGTTGCAGTCAAGCGTTGGTCAACCAAATAAATGGGGCTGAGCTAGCTTTGAAGCAGAGAAAAGAATTGACCGCAACTTTGGATGCTATCGAAAACTGGTTGGGATCGACTAAAGAGTTCATGAAAGGCGTGGACCTCGGAGATGCTTGCAAGTCGGAGAAGCTCGTGGAAAAACTTGAGGTAACGTTATTTTTTATTTTAACTTGTGAACAACAGCTGTTCCCCGTAGCTTGTATGTTGTCTTTTACCTCATGAAAAAAGTAAATGGTCCTTATTTGTCCGTTATTGGCATTAAATTATATGCGAATAATTGAGCAGGGCATCCTAGAGAACCGAAGTCCGGATCGGGTCTCAGTTAGACGCGCAATGAGGAGCCACCACGCTATTTGGAAGCCTAGTTCATGGCATCAATTAATATACGAAAAATTGGATCCTATTTAATTCCCCCTCCCTGTTAATTCCCCCTAACAGAGGGGAGGGGAAAGAAAGAAATAATTTATTTCTCAAGTCCGCCTTTTTCAGTAAGATCAGTTTAATTTAAATATTATATCAATTCAACTAATGAGACTCGGAGGAATTTGTTACCATGATAAGCACCCGAGTTCTCTTGGTTGATGGATCGATCAGTCTTTCATAGGGTGTGGATAATCATTACTTGGCAACAAAGGGTATTTTAGCGAGATCAGAAATTATTCCAGCAATTACAGAATGCTGCTGAGGAGTATGTCCAGAGATCCGTTGAGGTTGTTAAGTAAATTTGAGCTCACCGGAAAGAGTTTGAAAATTTTGTTCTATGAGCTAACAAAAGAGCTTCTGAGCGCGAGAAATACCTTAATATTTTTCTTTAATTTGTAATCGAATCAAAGAGGATCTAAGTGAAAGCGTTTCTATGAGTAGTTTTTAGCAACAGATTAAATTTTCATCTATTACGGGTAGAAGAAAAAAGTCTCGACACTGAAAAATTTTTATGGTTGGACTCTTAAATCAATTTAAATGATTCGGTTCAAATAGGTTTTAGGTATATTTCAAACTATCGGTTCAAAGAGTTTACCATTTTCCGTGACACAATCTTAAGCGGAAAAAATGACAATCATGTGAATTTTTGCGTCTCTTTTTTCCTGGATACTTAAAAAGAAATTTAATTAAAATACAAAACTTGCTTTTTAAAATGTAAAAGGTCAAATTTCATACCAAATTATTGTTTTTCTTGTTTAAGAAATTGAAATCTGAAATTGGTCATCAGAACAAACTTTTGGACTCCGCAAATGACAAAGCCATGGAGATAGCAGCCACTCTACCCATGGACGACCAGGAAAGTCTGGAAGCCCGTTTCGAAGAGATCGATCTGGAAAACGTTGAATCTCAGTTGAATAAATTGAGTTCAAAGTTAACTAACAGTTTGAAAAACTTCAACACACTGAAACAAGGCGCAACTGAAAATGCTAAACGGTCTAAGGAGTTGGTCGACTATAAGCTCGAGTTTCCAATTTCGATCGAAGATGCGAAATATCAATTAGAAACGGTTCAGGTAAGTGCTCATTTGGATACTTCGTTTTGGCGCCGACCACTGAAGGTGTTACGGAACTTTAAATTTAAGTGTCGTTTTTCCAGGCAAATCAAAAGCAAGTCTTAGTAATTGTGCGAGCCCATATTGAAGCGCTATGAAGATTAGAGATGAAACAAGACTGCTCGTATATGAGAGCAAAACCCTGAATGTTCCCACTGTCCCTTAATTAATATCGAATAGTTTTTGGGAAGAGAAAGTATTGAAAACCTATATATTTTGGACAATATCAAAGTGTACATTTCTGACTTGTACGAAATTAATACGACCGATCTGATTAGCTAGCCTCAACTCAATTTGTAACGATTTTGTAGTGCGGGATAATTCGCCACGCATAAATAATTCGCGTAACGCTCTCAGCAATATGAAAAAATTCTTCAAAGCGCGCATAATTTAGTCCAGAACATGGCAAATTTGCCAATTTTCCAACCCCAAGAACTGTACAAAAAATAATCGGAGGTGAAATATCTTTATACATTTGAACTCAGGAAGTCGATATCGTCAATTGTGTATAAAAAAATTTTGTTGAAAATTTTCGTTTTGATCGGTGAAACTTGACTGAATAAAAAAGCCACACCGAGCATAAATATTAGGTTTTCTTCGAAAGTCAGAACAATAAAAAAATCTAGGTCGATGATTACGTATATAATTAAATTAAGTTAAATCTTTTAATTGATTTTTCACAAAGATAGCTGTGGTTGGAACATCTATGCCACCAACTACTTTTATTGTTTCGACTTTCGAAGAGAATGAAGGAATATTTGTGCTCGGGGCGTTTTTAGATTGATTTTGACTTTTTAACTAAAAGTTTTTGACGGATTTTTTAAAATCATTTGAAAAAGATTTTTCATCTGTGATCATTTTTTTGTTAAGTTCTGGGGGTTTAAAGATTGTCGGTTTGGCCAATTCGGGGTAATTAACGCGCGGTATATTTCGTGCTATTAATGCAAGATTCAATCCTTCCGAGAAATTGTTCCATATTGAATTGAGGCATGCTGTTTAATATTTTGTTGGTTGCTTACTCTTCAGCCCCATGTTATTTAACCCCCTATGGTCACACTCCCTATTTTATAACCCCGTAACAAGATAACCCCACAAAGTTTAACCCCTTGTTACCCTTATACCACCGATAATTTCTTTCATATTAAAACTCCAATTAAGTGTGCTAATTGAGGCCAAAGAATTTTTTCTTAATTCACTTGTTGAATTTAGTCGCTCAAAAATATCAAGATTAAGCATTTGAGCAATTGTAATAACCCAGCCGTCGCAACCGCAATTCAGGCCATAACAGATGACCTTGCCATTCACGAGAGAATTTTTTAACTCGGCGACCCTGAAATGCTACGTGTGATAGAAAACTCAAATACTTGTTCACCTTATACATGTTAGCCTTTCAGGTACAATCAAAGCTAGAATATATGCTTTCCTACCGAATAAAACGGAAAAAAAAATCCTGAGAAGCCCTTAAAATTTCAGCCCCTGATAGAAGACCTCAAAAACGTTGCAGGTTTTAGAGCAAGTCGCTATTCAAGCGTTTCAAAAAAGTTCCCCGAGTCAAAGTAGTCGGGATGTTTCTTTCATTTTTCACAAAAATGAGAAAATTCCCGGAACGCATTACAAAAGGAATCTGAAATAAACCACAAGTTTAATTTAGCTCTTCAAATATTACCCTCTCTGGTTTTTGGAATTAAAAAAAATAGGAAATTCATATATTAAAATAGTCAAAGAAAATCAAATGGCAAGCGATCGCGCCAGAGAAGAGTTGGAAAAAATTCAAAAAAGGTGATGAGTTCTGCCTTTATTTTGGATCCAATCACTTCAAAAAATTCGTCAATTGAAAAAACTTATTTCTACCTCCAGTATTGAATCCAAGAGATGCAGCATCAACTGGTTTGGCAAGAACAACAAACACTGTAGAAGGCTGTCATTATGACATACAGTTATATTTCAGTGGATGGCATCCCAGTATATGGAAAGTAATCGCAAACTTGCAAAAAAGTTGTTTCCATTGAAAAATGCAGTTTTTATAACGGTTCGAGTAGGCACCAATCTACAAAAAAGAACCAGGTCTCAAACGAGAAAGCGCAGAATATTTTGAGTGTATACGAAGAAAATAACTGATTCGGATTGCTTACGCGCTAAAGCGAATTTAAGTTAATTATTTGTTCATTTGTTCTATGTATATATTTATGCAGTAAAATTTTGTTTAATTCTTAACTTTTTGAAAAAAGAAGTCGCCTTGCAGCGTCCCGAAGACGTAAAAAAACGCATTGTCGTGACTTACATTTGAAAAATGCTGTCTTTAGCAGTTTAATCCCGTAACGATCACTCCTTTGACGGGACGCTAGATTGGGGCTAAGGGCTACCAAACCCTGTAGATACTTCGTTGCAGGCCGACAATTCAAAAAATGACAATTTTTAGATGGTTCAGAAAGTTAAATATGTTTCACTTTAAAATTATTGGTATTTGAATAAAGCATTGATTAGATCAAATTGTTGGTAACAACCAGTTTCCGCTCCGTATTTCATATACATTCATTCAATTATTCTATTATTGGCAGGGAAGTTTTCATGATCACGTTCAATTTTGGAAAAAAATTAATCTCGGGCTAGTAATTTGAATCATGCTGCTCAGATTCGTTTTCAAGTTCATGTTAAAGTCAGATCAAAGTCTAGACTATCGGTAAGGTCGTTTCTGTTCAAATCTAAACTGCATTTAGCAGCGTGCATGTTGTTCGGTTTTGTTTCGGGTTGTTTTTGCATTTAAAGCCTTGATGCTTACCGACGCTTTGGTTCCGAATTGCTTTCAAGTAATTTTCACTTTGATTCTAACAATTCGTATTAAAAGGAGTTAAATTGTAGTGAGGTTATGCAATTCTGGGGTTCTATTGGAAGGGCTAAGAAAAGAAGTTTAAAACACGGGGTTGTAAGCTTGGGAACCTGTTTTGCTATGTGCGAAATGTGTTTTTTTTTGTACTTTGGATAGCGTGTGGGGGATTTTTCGAAAAATTCTTCCATTTTTTAAAGGCGATCCTTACTTCATAGATAAAAAATGCAGTCGGAACATTCAGGGCTTCGCCTTGATACAAGCATTCTTGTTTTAAACTTTATTTGTGATCATCGATTTATGACAGCATAAAAAAGTTAAATAATGTTTCTCGGAATCAATTTTAATAAATTGTCATCAACTTGAATTTTTGAAAAAATTTTATCTTGTAATTTTTGACCTAAACTGGAGTCATTTAATTTACATTTTCACAAATAACACCATGTATTTTTATTGAAATATTGTAAAATGCTTATATTTTAGACAAAGATTTCGGATCTTGATTCGCTCGCCGATGAAAACGAAGAACTTGTAAAGATATCTGAACAGTTGAAAAAAATAGCAAACCAAAACTCATCGAAAGCTATATCTGATCTAATGAACGGTTTGCAATCACAGATGCAAAACAGTAAAGAAAAATTAACAGAAAATCTTAAGTCATGCCAAGAAAATCTGCAGCTTTGGAGCGACTATTGGGCGTCCATTGAAAAGTTCGAAGAGCGTCGAAAAAAAGTCGAGTCCGAGTTGTTTGACCTCGATGAAGCTTTGCCGAATAAAAGTGTTCTGAACTCGGCTAATGAACTTCGAGATTTAATGAATGATAGTGACATTCTGGATAATATCAGCAAGTTTACGGAGGCATTGTGTCAGCGTGTTCCGGATAAGAAATCGCGGGATCATTTGATGGACGTTGACAATAAGCTGAAGAACAGTGAAAACGACCTTGTCAGTCGTCTAGACAGTTTAATAGGTACTCTTAATTTCTTGATTTCCATTTTTTGCTTTCTAAAGCAACCATAAAATTTGAATAAAGCTTAATTTTGAAGAAACCAAAATCTCATCAGAAGTCCAAAATTTAAATGACTATCTAACGATGAAATTGATTTAAAAAATGTATTTTGTTCTCGATTTGGATCGCTGTCTGAAATTAAGTTCACTCCCGTTTTGGAAACAATCTGTTTTTCTTTCAGTGAAATGTTTGCTGTATTTTTTTTTGCAGATGAAACATCGCACAGTTTAATGTGTGAAGAAGAGATAGTTGTTCAAGCGGAACAATCGAAACATACTCTGAATGCAATCAACGAGCAGCTTTGTTCACTACCTGTAGCCGAAGACGACTTAGAAACAGCCGAGCAGTCAGTGGACGACTTGCTTCGCTCGCTCCAATTGGTCGACCAAACAGTTGAATCGCAGAAGACGAAGATGAACCAAAATCCGAGTCGATTCAAGAACCCGAATGTACTCAAAAGTCACGAGGATTTAAAAAGCAAACAAAATGAAATTCGAGCTATTTTGAATGAAAAAGCAACTGTAGTCAACAAAGAAAAAGGTACAATTTAAGTTTTTTTTAATACATTAAGACGGTAAATTCAGTTTGAAAAAACATTTTCTTAACTGGAGTGGATTTAAGGGGGGATGGGTGGGCGCCCTTTTTCAGGTATTTGACCCTCTGCCAACCCAAAGGGTCCTCTTTGATACTATTTTACGACATTCATTTTCGTCCCACGGACTTTATAATTTTTAATTATTCAAGAGTCGGCAGTACATATCAATTTTGAGGGGGGAGAGGGCGGCAGAAAGTGCAAGTTTTTTAGTCATAAGCCTCCAAATGTGCCCAAAAGTATCAATTTTTTCAAAAGTCTGTCTAAAAGGTAGAAAGTTAAAGCGCAGATTTGTAAAAATCCCTCTCCGAGATCCGCTCTTGATTTTAAATGAAGGTTGATTAAAAGTTTTTGCAGCTAATGCCTTAAATAGTATCAAATGCAAATATTATATTCAACTTGTTCGAATTAGAAGCGCTGTCTTAATTGATGTTCTTGCAAACTCGTTTAATAATCCAATTTTCTTACATGCCCTAGATAGCCCCCGTAGATAACTTTGTTCACAGGATGACTGAAATTTTGGTCATATCTACCTTTGTCAACAAACAGAAGGATTGAGAACAGGCAATTTTTGAGGATGTCTGCATTTTAAATGCCCGTTTCATTCGAAATTTTTAAGTGTTGGTTGCAAATTTACCACTTCCGGTTTCAGTATATCAGTTTTTTTTCTCCTGGTTCGGCCTAAACGGTTTTGGCTTATAATTATCGGCTTGAGAGGTTTGATGAGCAAAAATTTTAGATCGAAGTGTTCTGAGTGGGATATAAAAACTTCCGGCGCAACCTGTGTCTGCTCAAGAGTTTTCGGCTTTATTGAGAGTAATGCACATAGTGAAGACTCTTATATAGGTCTTGCTGATTTTTGTTTGTTTTTTTTTCAGTCGCGAAAGTCTCTAATAATTAAGACGTGCATTCATACGTATTGATGCATTGATGAATGCACTTAGGTATATATGCACTTTTTGAATTCAATTAAAATTCATCTGCTGAAAGTGACGCAAGTAACACTACAAATACTAGCGTGGAAATGGCGTTAAAAACGTGAACGATTTCTAGTTTCGAAGGTGGAATTTAATTTTTAGATTTCCAGCGGAATAAAAATTTACCTATTGATCTAGTTTTCTCTAGCTGGGTTCATGTTATCAAAAAAGCGTCTATCATACATAAATTGTTCTAGAAACTCAACGAGCTTAAAGGGCATCTATTTTTTTTCATTGAAATTCGAAAGTCAGTGTTTTTTATGTTTACTTGCGTTCATTACTCTTTTCCAATATTCGATTGGCTATGTTAAGTTTTGTTTCAATTCTTATTCAACATTCATTTTTCCTAGTTTTTGGCATAATTTTATGAAAAGAATTTTCATTCAAGACAAAATCAAGACAAATTTAGGAATGTTTTTGGTAGATCAATTTTTTCGATACTTTTTTTACGACTCTCCCCTCTATTGTCGTATGTCAACCCTGTCATTTATAGGTTTCATCGCTTGTAGTGTTATATTTTGCTTCGCCTCTCTCTGTAAAGTTTCTAGAGAACTTATTTCAGTTCCAATCTTATCGATATTTTCGCAAAGTTAATGTTTTTTGGAGAAAAAATATTTGAAGTTTTTTGTTCGTTTTGTCCGTTCATCTGCAAGTAGAGAGAGTGATTCAATTTTCTATTGCAAGTAGAACAAAGCTCTACTTTGCCTCTGAGTCCAATATTGTAATATTTCAATTATCGTTTCAGAAATATTTGGTTAATGAAGCATTCTTTGAATTGGATGATAAAAGTGATTACTGTAAATTAAAACGGACCTGCTGACTAAAAGAATCAGCATTTAAATCGGCGTTTTTTTCCTTTTTTTTAGCCAGTAGCAGCTATTTCGGGTCCGTTTGAACATCAAATGTAATGAATGTTTCAGTATGGAAATGCCATGCAATAAGCTGATGCCTTTTTGGTATTCTGCCAAATCATTTTTTTTTCTAAATTGGAAGTTTTTTAACAAATGAATTTTATAATATTGTGGCTGTAAAATTAAACTATTATGGTAAGCATTTTACCGTTAAAATGACCCCAAATGTTTTTTAAAAAAAAAATTGACCGTCAAAATAATTGTTTTTGTTCGTAATTTCAAAAATTAACAAAATTATCCATTATTTAATTGCTATCAGATGATCAGTTTAGTGTTGTGCATCGGCCTTTAAAATGAAGAAGTGTTCAAGAACTTTATTTTTAAAAAGTCTTCTTATATCGGCATTTTTCTTGCTAGATGATTATTAGTTAAAATTTGTTTTTCTAACCTTAAAATTTGATGTTTCCACTAATTCTGATTTTAAGAAAATTAACTTTTGTTTTTTCAAGAAGTCGATTTTTTGTTGTTACTGTTTTTGTGGTTTTTTAAACATCAAATACTATTATTGAGTTTAGCCCGTGCTACTGATTTGTGCTGAATCTTCAAAACTAGTTTACGTCTAATTTGTTCATTTAAATATATTTTTTCTATTATTAAATTAACTAGCGGGTAGAATTTCAGTAGGCGCGCAGAGGCGCCTTTTGTCTATCCTTTTTCAATTTCTTGTACTGAACGTATTGATTTTATCTAGTTGAAAATAAACGCACTTAGTTGGAAATAAATTGATAGTTTTTGTTTGTTGTTCCGACCATTGAAAATGGGGATGAACTTTGGATTTGGGTGCGTTTTAGTTTTTTGTTTCCACGCAAAATCAGGTACCAAAAATCATCGGAATTGGTCGATTCTTATATCATATCAAAGTGCTTTCAGCCGTAGCTCGAAGGACATTAAATTTTTTCCAAAACATTTTCCAGCCAGTGTCGAGAAAAACCATTTGAATTTTTTGAAAAAACAGAAGAAAAACTTTCTGGTAGTTTCTTTTTAAGTATGGTGGGAGCATTCTGTGCTACCTAGGCAGCAACTGGCTATCCTTGTTTCAATATTATTTTGGATAGATCATTATTTTCTTCTTCATTTATTTCAGAACAAGCGGAGCAGTTTAAGAAGAAAGCGAGGGAGTTGCGAGGAGAGATCGAGAGGAAGAGTGGGGAGGTTGAGAACCTGCATAGACTCATGCTCTCAGACACCTCTGCAGAGAACCTCTCTCTGGTCAAGGGACACCTCCAGGTATTGTTTCGTAGCTCTTCTTCCTTGTACACAATCCCTGGCTCTTTTTCCTAACCCCTCCCCCACCCACGTGCAAACATTTACAAGCTATTTTTTGTTCACATTGTCCGATTGTTACAAAAATTGGTATGCGAATTAATTAGGCGATGACAAACGTATTTGGTCTTCATACGTGACCCTATTAGAACGACACGTATAATCGCAGCAACTCGTGCAGTAAATTCGTTTTTTGTTATTGTTTATATTGTCGATTGTGCCACATGTAAATTTGCTCAAGCAAATTAAAGTCTTTTACTACTACTACTAATACTACTACTACTACTACTACTGCTACTACTACTACTACTACCCTGGTAACATTGTAAAATTTATGCTTATGTGAGGTTGTGAAAACGGAAAAAAAGTCCAATCCCTCCTCCCCCTTTGACATTACGTAAATTTTCATCTGTATTTAAAAAAACGATATGTACAAATTTTGTTACCAATTTACCCCTTTAACAAGGTTGGCTGGTAATTAACATGATCTGAAGTTTAATTTCTTCTTTCTTAATTAATTTCATCGGCAAAAGATTTTGAAGTTTTCGTCGATAAAACTCATAAGAACCTACGTGCAATATTCGTATCTGTTTTTTGGAACTAGCAAAAAATCTCCTTCCATTTAAGGAGCAGACAGATCAATGTGGTAGATAAATAATAACCATAACTAGGGTGGAATTTGAAACATCAACCTACTGATTTCAAGTTGGATGCTTCAGTGCCATTAAAAAAAAATGCGCCAATAAGACCAGTATTTTTTGGTACATATTAAAAATTGAACTCCTATAAATCTGAGCAATAGCTAAAGGTAGTTGCCAGTCTTAAAGTTTTTCTATTTAGAAGGTCAAGTTTTATGTTTTATGTATTAAACTTGTTTTTTGTCAGTTTCTTGTCGATAAAAATCTATTAAAAAATGTAGATAAAAAAATCTATATTTGAGACTCTTCGTCTAATTTTAGAAATCCAACGGGGAAATGGAGCGCTTGCTTGAGCAACTTAAAAACCTGGAGAGTTGTCCCGTTTCTAAGAAAGTCAAGGAACCTATACTCAAGGAGCTGCGAGACCAGCTGTCGATGACTCAATCGATGCAAGGAAGCGGCGAACAGATTTTGGACAAAGTGTCAGATTTGATGGAGGAATTCAAGAATAACTGCAATGAAGTGAGGGGTTTGTGCGAAGAGGCGAAGTCGATTGCACCAACACAACCGGTGGCTTCCTTGGATTCGAACACCTTGCATACGTTGACCGGTATGTATGTACTGACCTGGGATCTTGTTAACTATTTCCAACCCCTTTGCAAAAGAGAGGAAATTAGTTACAAGGTGCATAATTCGTTTATATTTGATTGTTCAATTCTTTCTTAATTGCGCGGGGAGGGGGGATTTCGTTACAAGGTTTCATAGGAAGGGAAATAGTTAACAAGATTCCTGACTTGCAGCCGTATAAGTTGTTTCAATGTTATCTGGAGAGAAATCCTTAATTATTTCAAACACAAGCTGAGATAGTGTTATAATTCGAGTCAACTTTATCCAACCGAAGTAGCAAAACTCATTGCAAAGTTTCTACGTTCTGAAAACATGCTAAAGCAGGATTGGACTTGAAGGGCAGACTGAGGTTCCGAACCCCGAGAGAAGCCATTTTTCAAGATTCGTTTTCATTGAAGCTTATTTCCGTAATTTCTTGCATTTCAGAGCTCTTCTGCTTGTGTTTCAAACGATTGGCTTTTTAAAGTGTAAAAGGTTGAAGCAATTTTGACTTATATAGTTCTGGATGGTATTTTTGTTTGTTTGTTTTTCAGGAAAAAGTCTTAAAATTTGTTCACGCTCAAGTTTGATTTTTCGCGGTTTGACTTGTGATTTCTTTTTAAGTTCAGTTCATTTTCATTGTTAAATAAACGCAAACTCTACTATCGAACAGCAAAAGTGTAAAGGTCACGAAAAACGCGATCGACTTCTAGTGACGAAAATGGAATTTAATTTTCAGATTTCCCACAGCGGAATAAAAAAATTATCTATTGATCCAGTTTTCTCTAAACTTAACAAAACAAGTGCCAAACATAACCAGTATTTGAAACGAAGAGTTTAAAGGTGATATTTTTCTCCAAAATTTGAAAGTTGAAAAATGTTTTTGAAAATTTTCAATCAACTGCTTTTGGTTTCCTTGTATTTTTACATTTTTCCAACTATCTGTTGGTTATCTTTAAAATTCCTTCTGGTAAATAAATAAGGGTTAGAAGAAGTTATTACTGCCACAATTTTACATCGGTTGCGAACTATGATATTGAGCAGGGGCGGGCTTACGGGGGGTGGGGGTCCGACGCTCTCCCCCCTCAAGGATTCGATCTACTCACCAATCAACGGGTCCCCCCGTTGGTATTATTTTATGAAATCCATTTTTGGCGGCCGACCCTAAATTTTTTCAAAAAACGCCCTGGGCACCAATACATTTTTAGTTTGAAGGGGATCGCGCTCCGCAATTTTTTTTGGTCAAAAATTTTCCGAAAGTGCCCAAAATCGGCATTTTGACCTGTTTGTTTTTCAAAAATTTGAATTTTGCCTGTGACGCAATTTTTTTTTTGTCAAAATAGGGACTTTACAGTGTTCTGGTAGCGCTCGGAAAATCAATTTGGTCGACCAAAAATATGTTAGACAAAATTTACGACATTGTTTTAAAAATCAACACCCCCCCCCCCCTCGTCGAGAAAACCCTAGATCCGTCCCTGTTATTGAGATTTGAGACAATTCTTGTTTTAGTAAGTTATCAATGCTTATATTAATAAATTTGTTGCCTTTTTTCTAGAAAAATTGAACCACTTCAAGAATAAGTTTGACGCTGCAGTGCCTCTGTTGGATTCGTGTGACAGTTTGAGGGATAAAATAGAGCGTCTTTTGGGCGAAGGAGTCAACATGGATGACGTCAGATTAGAGACATCTGAAAATCACGCTGAGTTCGACAGGTCAGATTTTGACCTTTAATTTAAGATTTCTGGTTTAAAACATGCATAAAACAGTATATAATGTAGTTTCTTGCTCTTTTAAAAGAGACAGTAGTAACACTTAGAAATTTTTTATTATGAAGCGTTGTATTGTTTAACCTTTAGTCATATCTTGAAAGCTTCTTGGAAAAAAAAGAGAAAAAATTGTCAACATTTTCTGTATAGCCAATCAAAACAAGTGGAAGAATTATCAGCTGAGCTTCTTGAGGAACTGCAATCTCGTACAGATGCTTCCAGATCTCTTGCCGACCTGAAAGCGAACTTGGAGAACATTCTAGAAAGTCTAAACGTCCTCGGATCAGAAACATCGCCAGAGACGGATCCAGAAAAAACAGTGCGACAATTAAATGTTAGCAATTTCGTAATATATTTTGAACATAATGTTAGTTTTAATTTACTATTTCATTTTTTGCTGATGTTAATTAAGTTGAGTTTGGTTTTTCAGGGTTTGAAGAAAAGTCTGGCTCAGATAGGAGAAAATGCTAATAAAATTGGTGGTAAGTTGAAGGAACGGTATGCTGAAAAACAAGTTCCGTTGCCGACTGACCTTGCAAAACAGCTCTCTCACATCAAGGTATGTATTATTTAATAAATACTAGGATAAGTTCTAGATTATTTAAGTACTCAATTATTTACGTACTACTAAATCATAGAAAGATGTAACGTGCTTTTTAAAAGTTGGCGTGTTTTTTGTTAGATTTTTTGGAAACTTTATGCAAAAAATGAAAAAATGTGGCATCGATTCAAAGTCTTTAACACTAAAATTTTGACCTGATTTTTTTTTCAAATTGCCTTTCGTGTCGTCTATTTGCCTCAACATTTTTCTTTTGATTCGGCGCCATTAGTTTCTCATGAGCTTTTGTACAGTGCTGATTTAAATTAACCGGACAAAACGCGTTAAACTTGAAATTTAAAACGCGTTTTTTTTCAAATTGGGTTGAGTTTAGGTGAAAACTTATGAAGACAAAACTTGCTTAAAATTTTAGCAGAATTAATATGGTGTAATTCGTTTTGCAAAAATCGAGCCCAAAATTTTACCCCAAAAATGGGTCCCTTTTGCTTTTCTTAGTTAATCAAAAATTACGCCAAAAATACCGAGTGGATCACAGACATAATTATATCAAAGTGAGCCCCTTACATAGCTCAAAAAACTCTAAGAAGGGTTTTTCTCTAAAAAAATTTGCAAACCGTTTAAAAATTGTTTTTAAATAAAAAGTTGGTATTTTATATGGTAAAAACGACCTTTTTTGTCTATCAAACAAAAATAAATTAACTTATACAATGTTTTGGAGAATACACCCTTCATAAAGTTTGTTGGGCTACGTAAGGGGCTCACTTTGATATATTTATGTCTGTGATCCACTTGGTATTTTTGGCGTAATTTTTGATTAACTAAGAAAAGCCAAAATGACCCATTTTTGGGGTAAAATTTTGGGCTCGATTTTTGCAAAACGAATTACACCATATTAATTCTGCTAAAATTTTAAGCAAGTTTTGTCTTCATAAGTTTTCACCTAAACTCAACCCAATTTGAGAAAAACGCGTTTTAAATTTCAATTTTAACGCGTTTTGTCCGGTTAATTTAAATCAGCACTGTATTTTAACCACCCTTAATGTAGTTTTTGTTTTCTTCCATCCGAATGTCAATCTTTAGTCTCTTCAAGCGTCCGCGACAAAGTCGACCAAGAATGTGGAACGAAAGCTGCAAAATGAACAGCAAGAACAGCGGAAGTACCTGGACGGACTCAGAGAAGTCTCGAAACAGATCGCGAAACTAGAAGACGACGATTTAGCCGTGATTGAAAAGATCGCCAATCTGGAATCGTTTGACGATCTGAACAAACTCAGATCTGATGTTGAGGTGATTATTTGAAACAGACTTTTTTGTCTTGGACTTTTTTAAAATTTCCAGCGCGTTTTAGTACTTCAGAAGTTACGAGAGTTAATGGAAAAATATCGTTGTTGGGCACTTTTTGGATTTTTACATAAAACGTTGAGCGTTTTCAACGCATTTTCCTCAAATTTTGTATGGTTATTGACGCCAAAGTGGCTCTCAGAATTGTTTAAGAATTGGAGACTCCGTAATGGCGGTCATAAAATAGGACTGGAATCTGGCATCCAGCAGTTCAGCACGCTACTGATTCTTGCAGCTAATTATTTTTTTGAGCTCAAATGTAATTTGTGAGGATATTTGCAGGAACTTATGACTCAGTTAAATTCAATGGAAAAAAGTTTGAGTCATCCATCAAAATCTGCAGATGCGTCAAAAGGCGGCGGAGATCAATTGAAGTACATGGCTGAAACGATTAAGCGTCTGAAGGTAATCTTTTTCTGGTTTTATGTCGTTTTTTTTCGAAGCTTTTGTTAAGAAACTTGAAATACTGGCTTACTTTTCAGACAGCCGGTGGCGGGTCAATCATGTTTAAATATGTATTGTTTTGAAGCACTGACAAATTTTGCCGTCATTTTTTATCTTCCGAATAATAATATCGTAAAGTAATTCCGTTTTCAGGACTCGCTTAATAGCCATCTTCAATCAATTGACGAAACGGCGTCTAGTTGGACTGACCTTCAATCAGCCTTGAATGATCTCGAAGCTCAAGTTGTGCAGATTCAAAGGCGTGTTCCTCTAGCACCGGTTCAAATCTACAGTGGCGATGAATTGACCGAACGTGTCGCTAAAACGAAAAGTTTAATTGACGAAATTGAAGTGTGTGGAAAAAATCTGGATGAATTGAAATCGCGGGTTGAGGAGTTTACGAACAGTTTGGGTTTGTCGTCGGCTGTTGGTGTTGTCGACGAGGCGTACGCTAGTGCACAGAAGCAATTCACCGAGTAAGATTTTATTATTTTATCATCACGGTCGTAATTCTCATTACCCTCGCGATAAGCAACGGTATTGCAATTGGGTACAAGACTTTTTTCCGTAAATATTTTTGTTCACAGGACTAATCTCGTAGACTCTTTCATCTACTGGGGCTTTTTGTCACACCACACATGTTTTGAGCTTCTTAGCATTTAAAGGTCCGTTCTAAACGAATTTTGCGTTTTAAGTTAGTTGAAATTTTACCAAATCGATTTGTTGAAATTTCATATTTTTTTTCGTTTTGTTGCCTTCTTTGTCGGTTTAATAGGTTTCAAGCTTATTTTCGACTTAGTGGTCTCGAATGTTGTCTTTTGAGGACGGAAAGGTTTTTTTTGTGTATGTGCGTGTGTTATCACCATCATCATCATCATCAGTGTTTTGATTTATCCACCTCCTTTCGAACTCAGGGGTGGTTGCATTTAACTAAAGTCTTTGGCTCCTAACTGGGCTTGGCTGGTAGTTGGAATCTTCAACCCTAATCTGGGTCTGGTATTTCAATCTTCAACCCAAAGCTGGGTTTGGCAGATTAAATTTCTGCTTTGGAAAAATTGACGTGTTTATTCTTCGACCTTGCTGTGCTATGAGCCTGAATTGGTAAATCTTTGGCCTTGATCTAGGTCTGGTGTTTAATAGTGCTTGTTTCAATCTAGTTTTGTACAGTCTGAATAATATCAATAAAACAATTAAAATCTCTGATCCTTTTCTGGACCTAGTTACATTTTGTAAATTTTGCTCCGTTTTTTAGTTTCATAATTTAATTATTGAATCCATTGAATTATAGGGCCCTGATGAAATAATATATTTTGTTAGAAACGGTTTTGAAGGTTTATCGATCTTATTGTTTGTGCCTCCCATAATATTTTGAGTATTCCCGAGTTTCATTTCCTGCATGACGTTTTCAGTGCACTTGCTTGCATTGGTGCCACCCGGGCACGAGATAATTGATAGTTATAGTAATAACGAATGAACACCGTCATCAGTGTTTTGATTTATCCACCTCCTTTCGAACTCAGGGGTGGTTGCATTTAACTAAAGTCTTCGGCTCCTAACTGGGCTTGGCTGGTAGTTGGAATCTTCAACCCTAATCTGGGTCTGGTATTTCAATCTTCAACCCAAAGCTGGGTTTGGCAGATTAAATTTCTGCTTTGGAAAAATTGACGTGTTTATTCTTCGACCTTGCTGTGGTATGAGCCTGAATTGGTAAATCTTTGGCCTTGATCTAGGTCTGGTGTTTAAAAGTGCTTGTTTCAATCTAGTTTTGTACAGTCTGAATAAAATCAATAAAACAATTAAAATCTCTGATCCTTTTCTGGACCTAGTTACATTTTGTAAATTTTGCTCCGTTTTTTAGTTTCATAATTTAATTATTGAATCCATTGAGTTATAGGGCCCTGATGAAATAATATATTTTGTTAGAAACGGTTTTGAAGATTTATCGATCTTATTGTTTGTGCCTCCCATAATATTTTGAGTATTCCCGAGTTTCATTTCCTGCATGACGTTTCCAGTGCACTTGCTTGCATTGGTGCCACCCGGACACGAGATAATTGATAGTTATAGTAATAACGAATGAACACCGTCATCATTGTTTTGATTTATCCACCTCCTTTCGAACTCAGGGGTGGTTGCATTTAACTAAAGTCTTCGGCTCCTAACTGGGCTTGGCTGGTAGTTGGAATCTTCAACCCTAATCTGGGTCTGGTATTTCAATCTTCAACCCAAAGCTGGGTTTGGCAGATTAAGTTTCTGCTTTGGAAAAATTGACGTGTTTATTTTTCGACCTTGCTTTGCTATGGGCTTGAATTGGTAAATTTTTGGCCTTGATCTAGGTCTGGTGTTTAATAGTGCTTGTTTCAATCTAGTTTTGTACAGTCTGAAAAAAATCAATAAAACAATTAAAATCTCTGATCCTTTTCTGGACCTAGTTATATTTTGTAAATTTTGCTCCATTTTTTAGTTTCATAATTTAATTATTGAATCCATTGAATTATAGGGCCCTGATGAAATAATACATTTTGTTAGAAACGGTTTTGAAGATTTATCGATCTTATTGTTTGTGCCTCCCATAATATTTTGAGTATTTCCGAGTTTCATTTCATACATGACGTTTTCAGTGCACTTGCTTGCATTGGTGCCACCCGGGCACGAGATAATTAATAGTTATAATAATAACGAATGAACACCGTAAATAGGAGAGGAACAAAGAATGCAGTTGGGCCATCTCTTGGATCCCGAAAGCTCATTAACCTTGCCTTGGCTTAACATAAAATTTATCAATTCATTTCTTCCAGCTTGTCTATTTTGCATTCTTTTTAGATCTGAAAAACTATTCTTGGTGATATGCGGCTCGGAAAATATGAGTTTTAAGCCTGTCTAGACTACGTTTTATCTCGGATCTCGCGTAGTTGAACTGGTAGCTTATTCTATTTATGGGGCCCGCTTACTGAAAATGCTCCGTTTCCAAAAACTGTTTCGTATTTCTTGTTTTGAGGGGAAAAGGGACTTAATATTGTAAAATTCATCAATATTTTTTTTGATTTCTTTTTCGGTATTAAAGGTTTCTGCCCAGGTGTTTTTGGCTTTATTACCGCTTGTTAACTATAAATTCAATTTAAGTCAAGCATGTGGTGTCGAGGTAACGCAATTGCTGGAAACGGCAAAGGTTTAAGCTTCGAATCCGGCCGGGACCTGTTTTTTTTGCAAACTAGAGTTTTGTGCTTTTTCGGACTATCGTTTGTCTGTTTATTTTTGCCGGCTTAGTTTTCGTAGCCCGATTGTTTTTGAAGGCATAGCTTCGTTCCAAGTTGCTGCAACACCCATCTTTGAGATGATCAACCCTGGGAGCTCGATTCGAGTCGAGACCTGTTTTTTCTGTAAACAGATTTTTGTCTGTCTGCTTAATTTTTTCGGCATAGTTCCGCTGAAGCAAAGTTGTTTTGAAACTTTGGCTTTTTTTTCGAGAATTCCGAGAGCTCTTTGAAATCTTTGTAAAGGTGCAGATTATTTTGTTTTCTAAGATTTTTTTCAGTTTTTGTTTATTCATAGTCATTCATTTTTGAATCGCAAGTGGTGCGAAGCACAGTTTCGTCTGTGTGAAAAATTTTGATCAAAACTCGATGAATAAACATTTTCAAAAATTGGCAAAGCATCCGTTTATTTTGGTATCACCTGTTTTACAAGGTATCACTTGTTGAACTTGTGCTTACACCGAGCTTGGATTCAATAAGTATCTTTTAGCATTTTTTCAACAGTTTTTTGGATCTTTTGTCAGATTTTACGAGTTGTTTTTGGCCCATATAAACAATACCCCCCTAATAGATCTTGTGAACAATCCCCCCTGAAATTAAAAGGCAAATTCAAGCCGGAAGGGCTGCATGTTCTATGCTCAAGTCTGATTGGCTGAAAATTGTCGGAATTAACCAAGTGAATAATCTTCATCCTAAATTGAATTAGGAAGAAGATTGTTCACTTGGTCCGTTTTTTGTTGCCTGATTAGCTTGTATAAAATAATTTTACCGCGAAATGCTTCAAAGCTGTAGGATTTTTTTTTTTAGAGTTGACGATTTACTGAAAAGTCATAGCAAGAAACTGACTGATGAAAATAAGAGAAGGACTTCAGTTCTGTCTCATCTAGAACAGTTGATAGTGAAGTGCAATAAGTGTGTGGATGGTTACAGTGGCTCTGTCTCTATCGGAATCTCAGTCGACGACGTCACCGCTGCAATCATTGAAGTGCAGGTAAATCAAGTGTGGATGGAATTAATTTAATGGTGTTGGTGCTTTTAGAAGCTGTGTGTGTATATTGTTTCATTTCTTGCTTCATTTTAAGTTCTAAAACCTGTCTCATTTAAATTATTATTTTTTAAAAAATAATTATGTTTGCGGGATCTTCTTTATTTCGTCTCTCATGGTACTTAGTGTTGAATCTCTCCCTATAGAGAGGTAATTTAACGGTTAACCATGTGTTAATTATGAACCTAATAACGAATATCCCACATAGAAAGGGAATTTTTCAAGATATCCCGCTTGGGAATAACCAGCGTTATCAAAACAGAACTTTTTTTTGAGGCCAACAGCTTGCAAACAGAATCAATGAATCATTTGATGGCTTGATTGATTATGCTTGCGATAAGCAACCATTATCAAATTGGAATATATATTTTTTTCGAGTTAGCAACTAGTTTATCAAAATCATTTTCATCACTTATGACGCTGACATGCTCAATTTTATGAAAATTCAAATGTAACTACCGCATGCTAGGGTACTAGTTACTATTGCCTGTTATATGTAGAGCTCAAACTGTTATATGTGTGATTATAGTTTTTATATTTATTTTCTGCTGATGATTTTTCGGCTTCATGGTTGTCGACTTAAGCTTTCTCGGTTTAGTTTACAAATTATGTAGTTTAGTTTGCATACGCTATGGATATATCTATCGTGGATCCTATGTAAGCGTTACATGAAAAAAAATTTTATATTTTTTTCTCAGAAAGTTTTTGACTGATTTTCAGCTTATTAGATGCCGCCTTCAATTCTATCGGCCTATTTCTCGACCTTTTTCTTTAAATATAGTAATTTTGAAATTGATAAGACTCTGGCAACAATTTATGATTGCCCAATTTCAACCCCCACTACTACGACCTATTTTAAAAAAAAAGATTTAAAATTTAAACGCGAAATGTTTTAAAATGTTTTTCTGCTTTTTCACTTCCTTCTTCAATTGTATCATCGCTAGAAGTTCTGTTTGCTAACTTTTTACCATCATGGTGCGCTCATCCCTTAATTTTTCTATCGCAACTTCAAGTTCAGCGTCTTTTTCGGAACATTGGCGCAGAGTTAACGTCCATACCTAAGAGTAAAAATTGTGAACATCGGATCTGTCCAAGACATGTTATTTCTGCAAAGAAGAAGTTTTCCACTTGAAAGAAAATATTTCGGATTATTATGTTTGCTTTTTTGGCTTTCTTGTCTTAGCAGACTTTTTGCTGATGTAACTAATTTTATAATTGAAAATCTTTTTAATGTATTACTGTAGTGGTGCAGGTACTGAATTCCCGGAATATTTTTTGGGAGGCCTTTTGTCCTTATTTTTATTCTTTTCTAATCTGCAAGAAAGCAGAAAATAGAATTTTGTCGTAAATTTTAATACTTGTTCTTTGCCGTGGTTTGAGTTTGCCGGATGAAGTTTTATGAATCATACGTGTGGTAGAATTTAACTGGATTGTGCGTACTCGGGAAATATTTTGAAGTTCTTGAAGGATACTTTGTCATTTCGCCTTAATTAAAGACTTAATTTCGGCTCTATAGTAGTCTGTAAAAACCCAAGTCTGGAAATGAAAGCTTATTATTTGCACCGAGTCTTTTATTCGCTTAAATGGTGGCGGCTGTTGTATGGGAGATAAATAGCTTGTATGGTGCATTTGTGAAAAAATTAGAGTAAAAGATGGAAATTGTGTACTGGAACCCCATAGGAGACACAGTCTTTTCGTTGTTCCCATTTTCGAAGATAGGATGGAACAATTGTGCTCGGTATGGCTTTTTTCCTTTGAAAAAATTTGGTCTGGATGTTTCAAAAGTTATAACGTAAAGTTAAAAAAAAATGGCTAATTTGGTAAAATTAACAAGTGATACATTCCGTTCTATTAACGCTTGAGCGTCGATCCACTCCTGCTCAAAAGCGTTCCAATTTGACTTAATGCTTTCCTTTTGGAGCTTTCAATACGTTGCTAGATGCTGATTACGTCAATTTTTTTAGTACACAGCGTGTAGGTAAAATGTCGGAATTTTTTTCAAATTTGTTTTTAAACTTGCGATAGCTAAGTGTCCTGCATTCGGGAACAAATGTTTTTTTTCCTGAAAACAACTTTTATTACTAATCTACAAGAAAATAAACTTTTTTCTGATTAAACCTTAACATTTCTTCTGCTCTATCTTTTTTGGTATAGAGATAATGCGGCTGCCTGTACACCCGAAGATCTGTGGTTTGAGTCCCGGTTGGAACTTTTTTTTCTGTATGTATAATTTTTTTTGCCCGAAAAATTCAATGGTCGGATTTCGTGTGTCTGCTAATTTTTTTGTTCAGTTACCAAAGCACAGAATTTTTCTGCTTTAAACAAATCTTATTATAACTGAAAGTCTTCTAGTGATTTTGTCAATTTCCAACTCGGATTTTGAGTAAGCTTTTTTTATTTTTTGTTTCATTTAAAATAGTTTCGGCTGATTCAACTCGTTTTGTGTCAATTCGTTTTGTGCTTTTTGAAATAGCAAACTTTGATTTTCATTTTCTAAATAAAGAATTCAGGACGATTGTGTTGTGGATTATTTAAGTTCTCGAACATTTTATAAGGATTTTTTTTGTTTTTGGTTCACTGGGCGTCTACTCAAGTACTGTCGGTTTATTAGCCGCTCAGTAAATGACAGTGAAAGCTTATTTTATGATGATGGTTATGTTTTCTGTTTATGTTTTTATAATTTTGTTTATTTTCTTTTTTTTCAGTTTTGTGAATTTCGTCTCATTTTCTATTCGCTAGCTAGCAATGTTACGCTTGCGTTGAATCGAAATTAATGCGAAGCTCCACTTCACTTCTTTGTTGAAGTTGTGAAAAATCGCAGTACTCTGAAAACGAATGAATCATTTCATGGATCTTTTGGAGCAGTCGGAACATTCAGGGCTTTGTCCTAATACGACCAGTGTTGTTTTTTTTTCCTTTTTTTCTTTTTTTTTCTTGCCTTTTAAAGCTTCCTGTGGCCATTTTTTGCCTGTGTTTGCGAAGTACAGCTCCGCATCTTTGTAAAAATGCCAGGTTTGAGTTAAAGCAAGGTGGAAATAGCAATTAATTTTCTGTTTTCAGATAAAAATACTTCCAAATGTGCTTTAACTAAACACGTCATTCTAAAAACTACGGTATGGTTATTTTTCAGGAGTCACAGAAAATTCTGACCTGCGACATTGAATCCATGAAGCAAAAACTGTTGAATGAGAAGAATTTCTACGATTCGTTCAACTGTTCTCTCCCATCTGACATTTCGAAGAAGCAGAACGAACTGAAGTCAGCCGAATCGCTCTTCAATTCAGCTGTTGTGTCACACGAGAAGCTGTACGTACAAATATTGAAATTCAAAGATGCTTTTGTTTTCAGCAAAGTTTCATTTGAGACTAAGTTTTTGGTGAATTTATTCGTAAATTTAAACTGCGAAAGTTATATTTGAATACGTTAGCAACATCGATGGAATTGTTTGAAATTTCCATTCACGGTCGGAGAAGTTTTTAAAATCAAAATAGGGTCTTCTGCATTTTAAAAGATCTCAGAAAATCAATTTGGTCGATCGAAAAAAATTCATTAAAATTTTGAAAACCCCCCTTGAGAAAATCCTACATCCGCCTTCGCTTCTATTGTGCTAAGAAAAATTAACTAATGAGTGTTTTTTTCCCAATAGAGGTTTTAGCTGACGAAGATTTTATATGGTTTTGTTGAGAATTTCAGGTCGCCAGTTTTCTTCACCTCACTTAAGCTTCAAGTTTTTGGCGCAATGAGTTGTTTTGCAAGGCTAGTTACGAAGACTAATATTGTGTGGCATGTCCTAATTAGTCCGTTATGCCTTATTGTTTTTATTATTCGTACATTTTAACCAAAATTTTTACAAGTAAAAATTCGCAGGCAGAGCGGGAATGGAAATAGCCGGAACTTGTAACCAATTTTTTGCTGTAGTCTCGATCAGTGTGCGCGTGTACGTGGTGGCTACGCTGACAAACAGATGAAACTAAATGAGACTCTTGAAGAACTGGAACATAGTCTGATGGACTTGAACAAGAATGTGCAACACGTGAACAGAGTGCGAGACATTCCCGAGTTGAGAAACGACCTCGATGTAAGCAAAACTTAGTTCTTTGTTCATGTTGTACAATTGTGATATACGAATCAAGTAATGAATTTAAAAGAAGGCGGATTTTTAAAACTAAATGAAAAAATTGTGGATTTTACTTAACCAGATGTCACCCTTACCAGGGTTATTTGACGTCAGAACTTCCCATTAGCCATTCTCCAGACTCTCGTTGAAACGAAGTAGATTTTTTGATAAAGACAGATATAATTTAGCGACAACAAGTGTACGCATTTCAACGGAATTTACTTCAACGTTTTAACTTTTTAGATTCTCAACGATGAGCTGACACGTTGCAAAAAACTGTCAACTGACCTTGAAGAATCCGCCAACGAGTTGATGCAATCATGCAATGAACCCTCAAAAGCTTTGATCAGCGACCAATCAAAATCGCGCTTGGAACGTCTCGATGACGTAACAAAGATACTCGAAGCTTCGTCTGCAGATTTTGACTGGCTTACGAGTTTTGTTCATAGTTATTTGAAACAAGAAGATGCAATACATGCTAATATCCGTGCAATACAATCTAAGTCGGTTTCAAAACCCGCGGCATTTTGCGATGACGCTGAGATTATTACGCAATCGACACGACTTACCACATTATCGGAGGAGATGACAGCTGCCGAGAAGCAAACGCAGCAGCTAGAAGAATTTGTGAAAGAATCGCAGAATAAGTGGTCAAAAAAGGTCCCGAAATGCGACGTTTTTAAATGTGTGGCAGAAATTGATGATAATCTGAAACAGTAAGCCGCCAATGTGCTATTTTTTAAAGACAATTTTTCAGGAAAAAAAGTGGAAAAAAATTCGTTTAATTTTTAGATGCAAGGAAAATTTGAGTGAGAAACTGGCAGATTTTGAGCAAGAAAAGGAGAAGAGAAAGTCTTCAACTGACAGTTTGGACGCATTTTTAGAGCTAATTGCTTCTTCCGAGCGAGTCTTGGCTGAGTTGGACAACAGTTCGTCGTCGCCGGCATCGAACGCTCTAGAGAAAATCCAGGTATTTTTCTTCCTTTGCAAACCAGAATCAAAACTCGCATCAGTGCTCTAATGAAAATCATCTCTTTACCCTTGCGATAAGCAAGGGTATTGCAATCGGGTAAAATAATTTTTTTCCCGTCAATAACTTTGTTCACTGAAAGGTGAAAATTAGAAATTGTAAATTTAGGTTCACTTCATAATGAATTTAATTTTTTTCCTCTCCGGTACACTTTGTCTGGAGGTAACGAATGCTCCTGGGACGGCGAACGCTCTGTGTTCGAATCTGACAAGACCTGTTTTTTTTTCAACGGGAAATAGTCCGTTAAAAAATGTTGGCTTACTATTGTCTGCTTATGTTTTGTCGACTTAGTTGCCATAGAATTGTTTTTTTTTAACATTATAGTGCTTTGATTTGCCTCTGCTGTTTGAAATTTACTAGCCTTGACTTCGTATTTTTTTTTCTGTTCTTTTTTCGCTTGAAAAATTTTCGGAAACGTATTTTTATGCTCACCTCTGGATTGGATCACCCAAAACGCTATAAATCTGAATAGAAATCGTAGTTCACGTTTTTCATGGCATAATTTTTATCGGCTTTTTTTTCTCTTTTTCAGCTTGATAGGTTTCGGCCTATAATATATTGACTCATTGGCCTCATATTGCGTCTTTCGACGAGCGAAAAAATCTTAAGTGTTAGTGTCTGTGTTTTGAGGGCGACTGGGACTTAATTACTTCTTAGTCTTAGTTTTTTGAATGTTTTTCGTTTTCCTTTTTTGGGCTTAATAGGTTTCGGTCTATATTATATCGGCGTAGTGGCCTCATATTGTTTGAGTACGATCAAATAAAGATTTTTGAGTATTTGTGTGTTTTGAGGGCGAAAAGGATTTAATAACTTTTCATAAGTCTTAAGTCTTGTTGATTTTTTTAATCGATTTAAAGGGTTTCTGACAACTTTTTGGCTTTGTTACCGCTGGGTACATTTTCTTCTGATTTTAATTTCCAAATTTAGTGTCTCGGAATGTTCTTGTTTCAAAATTAGCCTGACCTGAATCATTTTGATAGATCTATTTTTTCGACATTTTCGAATTTTTTGTCTTATTTTTTATCGCAAGTGATGTGAAGCTCAGCTTTGCCTCTGTGTTTAAATATTGCAATTAGCAACTGTTGCCTAGTTTTTTTTATAGTTATCGTTCCGACCCACCTTACCCCCTATTTTATTTTTTCAGCATTTTTTCCAGACACATTTTGTAGAATGAAATTTCAAACTGCATTCGCATCTAATTCTTCTAGGATTTTGTCATGATGTTAGCTATAATTAACTAATTTTTACATCCATGACCAAAATAACCATTTTAGTCCCCTCTCACTAACTAAAATAAAAACAAATACATTTTTTTAGTTGAAAAAATTTTCGGTGATATATTACAATAGGTGACAGATTCGAGTTAAATAGCTGGATCGCTCTTTGCAATGCTTCAAACAGTACAGTATTTACAATTTATTTCCAAGATAATTTTTCTGGCAAAAGAATTGTAAAATTTGATTTTTTGAATAAAATTTTATCTGGAAGAGTAATGTATATACAAAAACTATCTTAGTAACATGTACAAGTGTTTGATAATAGAACAATTATTTTTTTTTTTGCAAAAGATTTTTCAAATTTAATACAGGGATACTCAAATATTTCTCAAAAGACCAACTATTGTAACAAATAACCAAATTTTCTCTTATTTTTTAGATATTTTTTTCTATAGTTGTTTCTATTGTTTATTTCGATATGCATGTAAAATGGATGTTTTTTAGGAAAACTTGAATAGTCGGATTCTCGTTTGTGTGCTTATTTTGCCAGCTCATTTTCAAAATTAAGCATGGACTTTCTTTCCTTCTGATTTACGCAATTTTAATTGTAGTTGAAAGTCATTCTGTAATCAGAAAATTTAGATCTGATTTTTTGTGTTTGTTTTATAAGCAGTTTTTGGACAAATGGTTTCGGCATATTTTATATTGGCTTAGTTTTTTAATAGTTTGTCGTTTGAAGGGAAAAATAGATTTTCATCCTTTTGTGTTTCAGGAAGGGTGGATTGAAAATCTTTAAAATAAACTTCAAGTTTTTTATGGGAACGATTTTGTTTTTGGTTCAACGGGTGTCTACCCATGAATTTTCAGCTTATTTGCTGCTTGTTAAATGATTTTGAATGCCTTTTAGAGCTGTCGTTGGTTTTCTGTGACATTTTTTTAAATTGAACATCATTCGAGAGAAGGTTTTGTATGTGTAGCCTTTCGACATTTTTTTTCAAATAATCTTTCGACTCAGTGGCTTGCGTGATATTTTCTACTATTCGCTAGCTTGCAAATCTATGTTTGTGAACAATTGAATTTTTTCGAGTTGTTCATACTTGGAGTTTTTTTGTTATAATTCTCGCGACTAAAATATCAGCATGGGCCCCTTGCATTATCTTAAAAGTGAAATCTAATTTTGAAAGTTTATTAAACAAGTTCGCACTTCTTTTATGTAAAATGAAAACATCACAAACTGTTTTAGAGTTTGAAAGCGACGTGTGAGAGTGAAATGAGTCGATTGGATGGCCTGTTGTCAGAGATTCAGTCAGATTACCACCGCAAATCATCCACTCTCCCCATCACCCTCGTCCACAAATGGGACGAGGCGAAAGAGAAGTCAAACAAGCTCACTCTTGTCTTGAAAGAAAAGGTCAGAGCGAAATTCGAATTATCATTCGTCCATTTCAAGTTACGTTATATGTATTCTTTATGTCAACGAATCTGGTTAAAACTCAGTGTCGTTAGTTAGGTAACTCAAGTGATTAGTTCAGTCTGGCTAAACGCGTTTGGATTGCGGAGCTTAATTTTTTTGAACAATTTGTCGGATCTCTTTAAATATCCCCCATTTGATATCTGAAAACGAATTGCCACCCCTATAATGAACAAAATCAACGGTTAAGTAACAAGGAATGATAAAACGATGGCTGTTAAATACTGAATTGACTGTATTCTAGTTCGCATAAATAAGAGAGTGAACTAGAGGTCAACGCATAACAGCTAGACAGTTCTAGGCTAATTGACAGGCAGGTACCAAACTCACACTTAATTATAGTGTGAGAACTCTCAGAGATAAGTAGATAAAGAAATAGCAACTAGGATGAATGACAACTGAACATTGTAGCCCCTGACATTTCCGTATGGATGTAAAATTTAAATACATAGTAATTTAAATTTAATATAATAATTAATAATATTCAACCTGCCGCCTCAACTAACACAATACAACAAACTTGAGTTTTAGGCTTATGGCCATCCCTCTCCCTGGGTAACGAGTTTTAAATAAGGTTCACTTTCCTTCTCCCCCTGGATGTTTTCCTTTTTGTTCCGCCCCTTGGATATTTTCGATCATGACTCCTCCCATTTTATCTACTGGCTTTTTTCTTCTGGTACTCCTTCTGGTCCCCGAGCTTTCACTTTGACTGCCAGATTCGACGTCTTCTTCTTGGCTACTATTCATAAGGCATTCTCTCGCCGCTAACGCCGGTCGGTCTTGGCTCCCCTTTCCTTGTTGTTGTCCCCCTTTCCCTCGCCTCGCTTTCGTCCCTCTAGATTTTGCTCTTGCTCCCGTTCCATGTTCTGCTACTGCTGTACTGCCGCTTGGGCCTTGTCCCGCCGCAATCGCTTCATGTCTCGCTAACACTTCTATTGGCAATCGTGTAGGGATAATATTTAGTGGCTGGAAATCTTCAATATCCGAACTGTCAGACTGGAAGGTGGCTACCGACACTTTTTTCATAGCCTTTGGCCTTTTTGATTTCGGGCTTTCGACTACCCCTTTCTTTGCGCTCGATAACATCTCCTTGAGCGTAGCCGGCTTCCGTTTCTTGGGAAGTATGGGTTTTTGCTTTTCTGCCACTGCACTTTTACTAAGAACAGATCCGTTTTTTAGCTTGATAGTATGTTTGGATTCAGAGATAACATTAGATTTTAAGAGTTTGTACCGATTTAGGGTCTTCCTGGTTGTACGCTGGTACAGGTCGCGTGCGCCTCCACTCCCTTGGACGTTAGGGCCAGTGCCTTTACTCCCTTGGATTTTCGGGGCAACTCCCGATCCCTCCCCTGGACACGTGTCCATTTGCTGATCGCTATCAAGCATGATAGGGGCCCTTCTTAAAGCTGGAGCGTATGTCAGACCGGACCTTTCCTCCCAATTCGACTGCTGAGGGAATGCAATTTTACTCAACTCAGGATAATTTTCGTCTAAACACAAACATTTTTGTTTTAAGACGTTCTTTCAATTCAAATTTTTCAAACTTGGTTTTTTCGTAAGATTGCGTAAAACGGTGTTAGCCTCCCGGCCGTGGTGGGCTTCAAAAGGTGTTAATTTAGTAGTTGCATTTTTGGAAAATCGTAGCGCGCCTAGCGCTTTATCGACCATCGATTCTAGAGACTTATGCTCTTTGTCAGTCTCATAGGTTAGGACAAAATTCTTCAAACTCCCTATTGTCCGTTCAACGGACCCCGTGCATCGATGGTCGTTCACTGGTGAGTTTATTAGCTCGATGCCTTCGCTGTTACAGAAGCTTTTAAACGTATTAGATGTAAAACATGATCCCTGATCAACGTGTATTTTCCGGGGTACTCCATGTTGAGTTATGTATTTATCGAGAAATTTTAAGACTTTATCTGACGTGTTAGTGGTAGTAACCATTGCTGATGGCCACCTTGAGAACCGGTCCGTAGCAACCAAGACATATTTCTTACTCTCGTTCAAGTAGTTTATTGGCCCCCAGAAATCCAATTGTATACATTCATTGGATTCCCTTGGTTCAGGGACCTTCCCCATGTCTCCCTTGGGTAATAACGATTTTAGATTCTTACCCGCTTCCGTGCATTGCTGACAGTACGTGGCCTTTGCTGCCAAACTGCGGTACATGTAGGGATAACAGACGTCACGCGCTGCTTCATAAATGTTCCTTTTACCGTGATGGTAATAATGTATCCGCGACTCAATTGGGACTTGTAATGGCAAAGGAATGACTAGCCGTCCATCTAGCCACACACAATCGTCCCGCAATGACAAATCGTTTGCGTATTGGGCCCAGTACTTCCCAATCTTCAGGAGTTCTTCTTTCAATTTAATCCTCTTCTCCAACGCTTCTTTTACTCGTACTAAGTTCACATCCGCCGGTATGTTTGAGGCAATAAATTCTAGATTAAATAATTCTGGTAACGCTTGGGATTTCTTGATTACCTTGCAATCCCGGGAATGATAGATATAACTTGTTGATTTGGGTTAACGGTCGGAAAAAGCTCGCCTGCGAATTTCGAAGGTATAGAAAGTACTGTATTAATTTTTGAATCCCGTGTATTTTTAGTAATGGCAACAATTTCAGTGTTAATGACAGTTATTTCATCGCTACTCAATAAGTTTTCATCTAGTCTAAGCGGAGAGTTGATTTTAGATATGCGAATTTTGTAGCAAGTAACGAATCCCCCCTAGCAAAAGGGGGACAGTTAAAGAGATCCTATTTGTCAAAACTGTCGAAAGTAATGACAATGCAAATTATTTGCCAAAAAAGCAGTTTTCATATCAGGAATTTTGCTCGCATCTGCGATTGAATTAATAATTTTGGTCATAAATCAAAATATACTGAAAATAAGCAATAAATACTGAAAATAAGCAATAATATGATAATTTTGCAGGAGTTCGCAGCCCAAGAAGTGAAGGATCTCGAGTTGGTTTGTTCGGAGACTATTCAGAATGTGACCAATACATTGAGTGAATGTCAACAGGAGCTGGCCAATGATGAAGACTACTTGGTCAAAATTGCAGACCAGACGTCTACACTGGCTGCTTGTGACAGGAACAAAGTACGCAGATACTCAAAACATTTTTTAATTTAATTTGATTGACCTTTAAAAAAAGACATTTACTCAGTTTTTTTAGTAAATGTATCTCTTAGAATGGTTGAAAAGTTTCTCAAAATTTTGCCAACCATTTCGTCAAATCTCTTAAAATGGTTGAAATATTTGTCGAAGTTTTGCTAATCTATCCAGGTGCTGAAAAAACCAAAAATGACTTGTCTTTTTGTTGTCCGACTACCGTTGCGAAAATATTATGTCTTACTCTATTTGTTACTTTTATCTTACTACATAGTTAATACAGTTTTTTGTCTCTCTGTATAGAGCATTTTGTCGTTTCCATAAATTAAGATATTTTTTTTTGTTGGTACAAAAATTTTGACATATTTTTTTTCTGTAATCAAAATGAATTTTTCAAACTTTTTCAGGAAAACTTGAAACGCGTGTCCGAATGCAAGTGTTCTCTGAAGAGCATAGAAGGTATGGCGAATGCGCCTTCGCAGAAGAACAGAATACCCGTCATGTCCAATACCAAGGCACTCCATGTAAGTTTTTTTTTCTGTCATTGTTGTTTCTGAGATTCACAGAGGATCTTTCAAAAGCTATCAGTCCTGTCTAAGCATAGTCCATTTTTAATATTTCCTCCCAATCAAGACTGTTGTTAAAACATAGTTATAGTTAGATATAAAGGCCCAGAATTAGTTTCATTTTTGCCAAAAAACTGTTTACCTAACAGTTATTTAACGTTATTTATCAAAACTGTTTTAAAATATCAGTAGAACGGTAGTAGAACTCAGAACAATCGGGACACTCAGCGCTCTGCTTTGATCCCAGCATCGTTCTCATTTTTGTAGACCACCTCCGACCGCCTTCTTGAGAAGCTCCAGGAGCGGCAGACACAACTGAACAACAGTTTGGACAACTGGCAACGGGCGGCCACTCTGGCCCAGGAATTGTCTGCTGTCGTGGATGAGTCGTCGGGTTTGATGGGGGACGAGAACGTGTTCGGATTGACATCAGAGAAGTTGCAGGAGTTTCAGACTTCTGTTGAGGTATTTGATTTGAAGATTGTTTTGTATATCTTACCATCTTCTTTTTGATTCAAGGCGCCGAAGGCGTGGAGAACTGTTGGATTCCATTGTGTTTTCCAACGCAAGTTTTGTCTCCACAATTGACCGCGAGATGAGGCACCAATCGTGTTGCGAGCTGCAATGAAAAAAATGAACATTTTAATTTTACTGCTATTTTGAGAAGTTTTGATGAAGATTAATATTTGAAAAGACAAATGTATGTCAAAAAAATTAAGCTGTTATAATGGGGCAAAATAATTTGGTGCTTCAAAATTATGAAAGCGGAAGGGTTCGAAAAGAAATAGGTCTTTTGAACAAATATTTTTTTGTTTTTTTGAACATTGTTTCCTAACACTATCTCTCGCTTCTAGGTCTTGATGTCTGCAGTTGCCGATAAAGCCGAAGCAAAATCTGAACTGTCGGCGCTTTTGGATAGTCTGTGTACGAACCATGGCCAGGCGGCCGACGATGCAATCGGCAAACTGAAGAGCCAATTGGAAGCATTCGAAAAGTAAGTTAATTTCAACTCGTTCATGTCATTCAATGTTGTGATGTGCACAATTTCCGTGACAAAACGAACAACGAGGATAGCTCATTGCTGTCAGTAGCTTAGAAATTTCGACCACAACGATTGAAGCAAAGAAATAAGAAGCTAAATGTATATTAAAATTGCCGAAAAATTAAACCGAGAGTTCAATGAGTAATGTTTCGTAAATGAGTCTGTTAGCCTGAACGAAACTGAAGCAACCTTTTTGATTTTTTTTGCATCCAAATCACGACTTATAGGAAACAGTGCTTTATTATGATAGCACACCTGATCTGTACGAGCTTTCTTTGAGGTAACCGACGAAATTGGGAGGAAAATACACAAGCTACGCCATAGTTATTTCCCACTTTGTGGTCGGTACAAAAATTAAAGAATTTTTGAACGCGCTGTTCTCGAATTTGACTAATTTGAGCCAAATGTGAATAAGACAAAATTTAGTCACAAATTTCGATAAGTTCGGATCCTAACTTTCATTTTAAAATGGTTCAAAAAGGTAGACTTCTCGCGTGTCTTTTCTAGCAAAATTTTAACATTCATTTTGTAATTTTTTCATGTATGAATTCGATCTTCTGCGGCTACTTTTTAGTTTATCGACTGAATCAAATGAATTGAATTTGTTTTGGCTTTAGATGCGTATTGTGTTAATATTTCTTGCTGAAATCTATTAAGAATGGAATTTCACGCAACATAAAGGCAAAGAGGGCTTTCAAAATAATTTCAACGGTTGTATTCTAGTTTTTTGTTCTGACCACTCGAAGAGTGGAAAGGACCTTTGGATTCGGGCTGGTTTTTGGAGCCATTTTGACTGCCTCAAAGAAAGCTCGTAGGTATCGAGTGTGGTATCAAAGTAAAGGCTTTTTGGCCGTAATTCGGATTCTAAATTTGAAAAAGTTTTCTCAGTATTGAGAAAGCTGGGTTGCATGCTTTCGTTTTTCAGGCCGATTTAGACTAAGTTTGACCAAATGATCAGACTAAAATAGACGAGAGGGTAATCTCATCAATTTAATTCTTCTTCAAATTGATTTTTTTTAGTTTTTATTATTTTTCATTCTCGCAGTGTCTCATCTAATTCAGTGACTCGTTACCAAAAGTATTTTGTTACTTTTTTGAAATATAAATTTGTTCGGAACATTTTGTGCTACTTGCACAGCAACCGATTAATCTTGTTTTCATGAAACATGTTTCAAATTGCACGATTTTGTATTGACAAAGTTATTAAAATGCAAAAATAGATTGAGCTTGTTAATACACCTATCGACATATAATTACACTTGCGAAGCAATGTGTTATAGTACGAACTTTCTTTTTTTTCCAACCTAATTCGCTTATATTGTTCGGACAAATGTATATCGCTTATTGATAACATGTGCTTTGACATTCGAATACTTATACATTCACACAGTTGATGCATTTTTTAATTCATCAAGTGAACCGAAGAAAGCTATTTGTTTCAGACAACATAACAATAATAAAATCTCGATTTCGGAAATTTCCTAACTCAATATCTCAAACTCTCGCAGTTTTTCGAAATGCATATGTTGTACTTAATGTGGCCTTATGATATGCGATTTTTTACATGCAAAATGTTGTATCTTTTTGTTTGTGATGCTATTTTTGCTGCATCGAATTGCCAATTTTTTAGCATATGTAGCTGCGTTATTGGTGGGTACTTTTGGGGATTTTAAGCATCCGTGGCTGAATGGTTAGTGCATGAGGCTCAAATTTATAATTCGCAGATTTTTGCTAAATCGAATTTTCGCTAAGCCTCGTGTTTTTGCAAATTCGAGGCTTATTTCTACTTTTTTCTTATGTCACTTGAGAGAGCTGCTTTTTGGTCGTGTTCTCGCAAATGTTTGCGAAGCACAGCTTCGCCTCTGTTAAAAATTGTTCAAATGGTTTTAATCGCTCCTGACTTATTTTGTATGATTTCAAACAGTAAAATTAGTTTAAACGAATAACCTTTGGCAATCCAGGTTCAGCAGAAATATAACTAGCAGGTCGCTTGGTGAAAATTTCAAAAGTTCGCGACCGTACTCAAGCAATCGGTGAGTTCTGTTTTGTTCTTTTCAGACCAATATAATGCTGTGCAGTGGATGAAAAAGTCACAGTAGCTGTAATTTACTGTGCATTTTTTGATATTAGTTCAAAATTAAATTGGTGTTGATGAATGAAAATTGTTTTTTTTTTGGTTATTTTAGGATTTGTTTTCAGGAAAACAACTTATTGATCTAAATTTTTATAGGCGGGCTGTTTTTTTTTTTTATAAAAATGATAATCACGATAACTGTTTGAAATTGAAGGCTTAGGAGATGATATATTTTTCTGAAGCTGCACAGTTGATATCTTTTTTCTGAAGCTGTATTGGAAAAAACTCAAAAATACATTTTCAAACTGTTTTTTGCCTAGTTTGAAGATTTTTGTCCAATTTATTATTACCTTAAAGTTTAATTTTCAAATTCTAAAATAAAACAAGGATAGCCAGTTACTGTGCAAGTAGCACGGAATGTTCCGACCATAGACTTTAAATAACAAGAAAAAGTTTTTTTTTCGAATTAGTGTAATTTTTCTGCGTGGTGTGATAAAAGGATCGGACGTAAAACTATAATTTAGGCATATTCGAACGTTATAGTAATTTAGACAAAAAATACAGTAGTTTTTGAGGAAAAAAATTACTAGAGAAACAAAAACAATCATTAAAAGAAAAAAATTCAAAGTTTTTAAATTTTTTGAATTTTTGATTCCCAAAATGGCATGAAACATCTCGAAAAACTAATTTTACTCGAGTAATATTACAATTAAGCATAAATAAGCTATTGTAAACGGCCTAAATTAAGCATAAATAAGCGTGCTCGCTCGCTTTACTCGCTCGATTTACTCGCTCGAATATAGACGAAAAATCAAAAATTTCAAACCTAGTTTTCTTGACACCGCGATAACTTTTTTGAATTTTTTTCTACGACTGAAAGTGCTTAAATATAATATATCACTCAACCCAGTCCGATGATTATTTGTGGTACCTGATTTTGCGTGGAAACAAAAAGAAAAAACTAAAACACACCCGAATACAAAGTTCTTCCCATTTTCAATGGTCAGAACAAAAATTGCCAGCAGAATAAAAAAAGTACTTATGATCCTTTTTTTTGAAGTTGTGTGTTACTTCAATCATAAAAGTTATGACTTGTTACAATATGTCTACAGGGCTTCGGGAGAAAGCAGTTCGAAGTACAGGTTGGCGTGTCAAGAAACAGACGCGAGAGAGAACTTCATTAAAGAGTGCTGTGAAACTGAAGCTGAGTTGGAATCCATGCAGAAAAGTCTGCCTGATATTGTGAAATTGGACAGTGAGAAACAGATCGAAAATGCAGTCAGTTTAGCCCAAGTGAGTCTCAAATCTTGTGATTTTCAGAAGCTCAAGTATTCTAGTTTCAATGTTATTCAATCGACTAAAAGAAGGTAACTCTAAGAGCATACTGTTCTTCAAGTAAACAGCTTTGCAAAATTGAATCAAACATTTTTTAACTGAATGCCCTTAAGCTCGCACCTTTTGCTCTCTTCGTCTATAATTATCCCAGATTATATTTGAAATATTTCAAAGATGTCAAAAGTTGTTTCATCTGCCTGTTATGCAAGTGTGCTTGCAAGAATACTGTTATGCGACAATGAAATATATCCATTTTTCTGTATTTTATATCGGCGTGGTCATTACACATAATGTCGTTTGACGGTTGTAAAACCTTGTTTTGTTTTTTGTTTATGTTGCAGGAGGGGTAGCTGTAAACATTTCGTGTTTTGACAAAAATTGTTTCGTTTTTTTTCGTAAATTTTGGCTCAACGGTCGTCTAAAGTGTTATCGGCTCAGTGGAAGCTCGGAAAGTAAATCTAAACCCTTTCTTAATGCTGGTGTGTGTGTTCCTGAAATTAACATCATTCGAGACAAAAATATAACATTTTTGTCAATGTTTTTTTCAAATCATTTCTATCTTATTTTCTATTCGCCAGCTTGCAGTCGCTTCTGAATTTGAATTGAGAAATTCAAGTATATAAAAAAAACTTTTATTCCAGAAACGTTAAAATGCGTTTGTTCTGTCTCAAAACAATTCGAGCATTGTTAATTTCTTTTCTAATTTTCTTGTTCATTTTTTTGTACTAAATGGCAATTAAGTCAGGTAAAACTGCAAAACGAGAGTTTATAATCAAAATAGCGTAAAAAACTGCAGTAGAATAACACTGAGTGTCATTGTGTTTGTGAGTAAGCAAGCTTTATCGAAATTGAATTGTCAGTGTCACAACAGTTACGTGATATCTGGTCTGCAAATCGGAAAAGCGTGGGTCAGTTTTTCTCGACACTTCTTTAAAACAGCTTCTTTGATTTTTTTGGAATCAAAATTACGAAAGAAGCTTCAATATGGTACCATGCTTTATCCCGTACGAGCGTTTTTTGAGGTATTCAAAATGGGGTCGAGGAAAATAATCAAACCCTGCGTCATAGTTCTTAAGACTAATAATAAAGGACTCAGATTATTAATAAAGAAACAAACGAATTGAACATTCAGGGCATCCACATAAAATTAATTGTTGCGACCAGGGCATGTGCATAGAATAGAATTCATTGTCCCGTTACTGAAAGTAACTGGAAGGAACTAAGGTGTTTTTTTTGTCCAAATACGGCCCTCTCAAAAGAAATTTCATAGGGTTTCAAATGTAGTATAATAGTAAAGCCCTCTTGGTTGTGATTAAGTGATTTTAAAGATCAAAAAGGTGTCGCAGTCTCAATCAAAAAAAGAGGTGTGATTATTTTCGGTTTTCAGACTAATGTAGACGAAAATAGATGCGGCTGACCTGCAAGTACAATTTTCAACATTATTTTAGTAGCAGGTCAGCTACTAATTTATCCGAAAAAGTCAATAGTTAATTGTTCTACAAATTCAAAGAGCTTTAATTTCATCTTATTGTTCCGACTTTCGATACGAAAGTAACGGAATATTTGTGCTCGGGGTGGGTTTTTTTTTCTTCAGACAAATTTCGACTTTTTAACTAGCCATTTTTGACGGAATTTTTTAATATCATTCGAACGGTATTGTTGTCTTGCGCTTAAATTTGAAAAGATATTTCACCTGTGATCATTTTTCGGTAAGTTATGAGGGTTTAAAGATTGCCATTTTGACCAATTTGGGACAATTAACGCGCGATATAATTCGCGCTATTAACGCGTAAGCGGAGATTTAATCCGTCTTATAAATCGTTCCAAATTGGTTGAACGAAGCTTATTTGCCGTAATTGATATGTTACAAGGAACGAAATCTATCTTTTTGTACTTTATATGGCGTGTGGGGGGATGATTTTCATTAAAAAATTTCAAATTTTGAAAAAAAAATTTACATTTAATTTAATTTCAATTAATTTTTTTATGTTATTACTGCTGCTCCATAAACCTTAAAAGGCAGTCGGAACATTCAGGGCTTCGCCCTGATACGAGCAGTCTTCTTTCGACTTTCGATACGAAAGTAACGGAATATTTGTGCTCGGGGTGGGTTTTTTTTTCTTCAGACAAATAATGACTTTTTAACTAGCCATTTTTGACTAAATTTTTTTTATCATTCGAAAGGTATTGTTGTCTTGAGCTTAAATTTGAAAAGATATTTCACCTGTGATCATTTTTCGTAAAGTTATGGGGGTTTAAAGATTGGCATTTTGGCCAATTTGGGACAATTAACGCGCGATATATTTCGCGCTATTAACTTGTAAGCGGAGAGTTAATCCGTCTTAGAAATCGTTCCAAATTGGTTCAAAGAAGCTTATTTGCCATAATTAATTTGATACAAGGAGCGAAATCTATCCTTTTGTACTTCATATGGCGTGTGGGGGGATGATTTTCATGAAAAAAAATTCAAATTTCAAAAAAAAAAGTTACTGCCCCATAAACCTTAAAAGGCAGTCGGAACTTTCAGGGCTTCGCCCTGATACGAGCAATCTTGTTTTTAATTTGAAATTGTTTAGTTGAGATCTTCAAAAAAACAAGTCTGTTTTTTTTCTGTTTTTTTTGCGTTTATTGTCTCTTTCCCAACTCTCTGATGGCAATGTTTGTGCTTGTCTCGAAGCGCAGCTTTACCTCTGTGTTTAATCCTTGTTTTTCCGAATTTTTGGAATCTTGGTAGACTTTTTTTGACGTCGATTGTAATCGTTGCCTAATCTAGCATGCTCGTGTTACTTTACAGTAAAGTGTCATATTTTGTTTGCATATTTATAATTTTTGATTCAAAAGTCACTGCGTTTGACAAGTGAAAATCAACTCTATCGGCTTGAAAATTGATGCTGATAGCTTAGTCTAATCGTAAATTGTCATTCAGTGTGTGAAGTGTTCTTAGTTAATTTAGTTGTTCATTCGCTACACAAGCTAGCAATAAGCGTAACATTGATAGTTTAGCTGAGAGGTCAAAATTTGTACAGAACAGACTGCTTGTCCTAATTTTCATGTCATTCTAAGATGAGCGCATTCTCGACTTCAGCCTGGGAGGCAAGCGCTGGATTATTAGCTCTGAATTTAGCCAGCGTAAGTTTTTTTATGGTTCAACTTTTTGAGACTCAATAATTGTACTCCGTGCGGTTTTTATTTTTTATCCAGTTAAATTTTGATTTTCTGATTAACTCTTTTCGACTGTATTTTTGTTACAGTTGGAAGATATCAATGCCCTGAGACTAAAATTCAAAAAAATGTATTTTGTGGAATATTTTTTTTCATGAAGCGATTGTTCCAGTCACTTCACGAAATTAAGGATATTTTTGTGTTAAAAACTCAAACATATTTTGTCAATGTTACTTTTCGTTGCTGTTCTCTTGCAGTTTTTTCAGCTAATTCAGCCGCCCTTGGAAGATTTCGATGCCCTAATTTTTTCATGGGTTAACATTTTTTTCATAAACTGATTGTTCCAGTCATTTCACGGAAGGTTATAACATTTTTTTTTATAAATGATTGCTCCAGTTTGTTTTTCTCTTTTTGTTTTCTCATACCTCAAAGAATGCTTTAAGGAGTCAAGTATCGTATCATATTATAACCTTGTTGGCCGCGATTTGAATAAAAAAAATGAAATTTTGTCACAGAAATTTTGTCATATAAAAAAACGTGTCTAAATTTTTCAATTATTCTTAGACTAAATTCAGACTGAATTTCTGATCTAATTGTTTTATTTTTTTCGACGATTTTTGGATTATGTTTGCTATTCTTGCATATTTTTGTAGTTTAACAAGCAAGTAACTTCTCTTTCACGAGCTTGAAAAAACCACCGAAAAGTTAGGAAAAAAAACAAATAAAAATTTGGGAAAAAGTTTCGAAAAACGTTTTGTTTTCATTAGTTTTTCTTCCAATTTAAATTTCATTGCCAAAAAAGAATATGGTCAGAATTTTTGGTGCTACTTGCTTTCCGTTAAGTTTTGAAGTTTGACATTTTTAATAAATTGCTTTGTTAAAATATACGCCCATTATATCCACCTATCTATCAAAAAATATCAGAAAAAAATTAGCTTTTAAAATTTATTTATACCTTCATCATTAATCCTCTATTTGCTTTAAAAAATCCGAGAAATTTAAAGGCAACACGCGTCTATAAGTTTTCTCTCTAAATAATATTTTAGGTTACAGCCAAGAATATCGGCGAAAAGAAAGACAAGGTCAAAAAATTAGCCCGGAGCCAGTCGGACAAATTCAGAAAACAAGTGCCTCCAAAACATCAGCAGAAGTTGAGAAGCGTCGAATCGTTCCTGGAAGCCGCTTCCAAGAGCGTCGAAGGCTACTCGAAATCAGTGAGCGAAGGGCTGACTATTACGAAGAGATTCAACCAAGTGAATCATAGAACGAGGCAAGAGGCTTCCAAGTGTGAACATGTTGTAGGCACAGTAAGCCGAAGTCCGTCTAGCCTAAAGAGTCAAGATTCGTTGCAAAAGATTCTGGCAGATCTTAAGGTATGTTTTGATTATTTTCTAAGAAACAGAAAACGTGACATAAAATGTCTTGGTATTAACTGGAATGTTTCAAAATCAACCGAATTTCCAATGAAATATTTCGTAAATGAAACTGAAAAGAACATTAAATTATCTTTTTTTATTTCATCAGCTTCCAATATGAGTACAATTTTATCATGATTTTTTGCAAAAATTATTCAAATATCTGATATTTTTTCCACGCAACTTGTGATCTCATCGTAATTATATGATTTCAGTGGTGTTCTCGTTGCATATTTAATCATAGTCGACAATGGATCACTAATTTGCGCAGTGTTTAAAACTTATCTAGTGAAGAAATTGGTGAATCTTATTGATTTGAACTGCAGATACCTAACATCCATAAAATTATCAAAGTCAGGGTCAAAAATCATCCATAAAAAATCCCTAACTTTTCACTAAATCTGCTTTTACCTAAGACTTTTTTTTGCAATGAGTTGTCGATCTTCGTAAGAAACTGCCGTATAAAATTTTGTGGAAAAAAAACTTTTTGCTTGTTCACTAGGAGTCCAAGCGCAGCATGGAGAATCAGACGAAAGCGTTGAAGAATGAGCAATTTGTGGAGAGCCTAAAACGTCTGGGTCTGAAGGAACTGTCAATCATAGTCGAGAACGAGTTGAACACAGTCTTGAAGGAGAGCGACAAGTCAACCGCGTCTTGCGACAACGCTATACAGTTTTACGAGGTAGGTTGAAGTCAATTTATTGTTAACGAGCTCAATGATTGGCTAGCATGCGTTCGTTTTACTGAACCAGCAAGATACAAAAATGGGCATTGCTTTTTTTCCCACCTTGTGAAGCTTTTAGAAAATTGATTACCATAGCGATTAACGGGGTATTGCAAACGGGTTCTTAATTTTTTTGTACAAAAATTATTGCATTCGGACGTGAGAAAATTTCAAATTGCTCTATAATAAACTCAAATCTAATATCTGAGGGGTTTAAAGTGTTTTGATACAAGATCGACTTGAAGTGACCTTTCTGTCGTTTGAAAACTATTGTCTAATTAAATTACAGGGTTGTGCCGAGGATTGGAAGCTGTTATATTCGTCCATGTCTGGTTTTGAGGAGAAAATGGCGGGCATGAAAAATAAACTGATTGAGTCGCCTTTCCACTCATTGGGTGACGAGGATTTACGAGCAGAGATATGCAAAACTGAGGTGAGCTAGAAATTGAAGCAATTTTGTTTACACAAATTCAAGGCTTGTCTACATTATAATTGACCTTCTAATCATTATAATTGACCTTTCTACATAAACTTACCCACCAAAGAAAGACCTTATCTAATGATCATCAGGGGCGGATCCAAGATTTTCTCAAGGGGTAGGGGAATATTCGAAAAATATTCTGGAAAGACAAGATAGATTTTCCGAGCTCTCCAAAACACTGGAAAAAACTTGTGGGCCGCAGACAAATTTTTGAACCGCAGACAAATTCGCGGAGGAACGTGCCAAATAAAAAAAAATTTCGAGAAATTTTGGTCGTTTTTGACCAAAAAACAACGGTGAGTGAACAGAAGTTTTTGAGCCGAATATTCTGATGGCTATTGATGTAAAGCGAGAACAACAGTTTTGTCAAAGTTAATTGTTTTTTTTTCGTAAAAAGGGGAAGTTTTGACAAATCTTGTCTCGTTTCAGGAGTTCACTCAGCTATCTAGCAGAGACAAAGAATCGATTGATCAATTGAAAATGGAAGGATCGAAGCTGTGTCAGAAACTAGGAGAGAACGGATTCTCACACCAGATCAGAAGAGAGATGCAGTCAATCGACACACAATATCAAAAGTTAGAGTCATTATAATGTGGTTTCAGGCCAGTTATTTTGAGTTTTTCTTAGCTCTGCTTGTATACTACTATGATCATAACTGCCAAATTTTCTGCGCTGCAGGCTGTTTCTGGAAGATGATGCAGTTTTGAGCATTTGTTGGAAGGTTTCGACAAAAATCGCGTTTTTTCGGCACTTATTACCCCCTCAAAGATAGTACATTCTGGCGCCCAAGGCGCCTCTAGAAAAAATTTAGACTTCATCAGTTTAAAAAGACTATGGTAAGATATGACCAAATAGGGAGCTTTTAGAAAATTTTAGAAATAGGGAGCTTTTTAAGAAATTCTACTTTCTGAGTTCAATAATCAAAAGATATTTTCCCTACGATAATTTCTGCTAAGTTTTTAGAATTTTCCAAGTTGGCCGATTTTAAATTTTGAGTTCGCGCTTTTTGTGAAGTTCAGTACGAAGAAAATTACACTTATTCAGGTCGTGAGAATTTTTAGTTATAAAGTCTTAAAACTTGTGCGCGCTCAAATTTGATTGGTTATAGCTTAATTTTTTATTGTTCCGACTTTCGATACGAAAGTAACGGAATATTTGTACTCGGGGTGGGTTTTTTGTTCTTCAGACAAACTTCGACTTTTTAACTAACCATTTTTGACGAAATTTTTTTTACATCATTCAAAAGGTATTGTTGCCCTGAGCTCAAATTTCATCTGTGATCATTTTTCGTAAAGTTATGAGGATTTAAAGATTGCAATTTTGGCCAATTTGGGACAATTAACGCGCGATATATTTCGCGCTATTAACGCGTAAGCGAGATTTAATTCGTCTTAGAAATCGTTCCAAATTGGTTTAACGAAGCTTATTTGCCATAAATCATTTTTTACTAGCAGCGAAATCTATCCTTTTGTACTTTATATGGCGTGTGGGGGGATGATTTTCATAAAAAATTTCAATTTGTTTTGAAAATGGAAGGATCGTTATTCCTGCTCCATAAACCTAAATAGGCAGTCGCAAGATTCAGGGCTTCGCCCTGATACGAGAAGTCTTGTTTATTTTTAATTCCGATAACAAAAGTGCAGTTGCTGTCAATAAACGTTAATTATTTTTAATTTCAGTAATAATAGCAGAATAAAATCATTACCTATGACCCACTTTTCTCTAATTGGTTAGTTTTCTGAAAAAAAAGTGGCAATCATAAAAGTTTCATGAAAATCGAAGAGCTTCATTGTGATTGATTTTGCGATTTTCGTTTTAACTTTTTGTTTCGCATAAAACGTGATTCGCTTCAAGTTATGTCGAAGTACATTTTATTGGCTTAGTGATCTAATTTTGGGTCGCTTCAAGGGAAAAACACAATTTCTATACTCCCTTTTGGATAGCAAAAAATGGCAAAAGTCTTAGAATAAAATTTATAGTTCAAAGTTTTTCATGACAACAGTTTTTTTTGTTCTACTGAATTTTACCCAAGTTTTTTTCGGCTCAGTTGCCGCTAGATGATTACCTTTGAATTTTCCTTAATTGCCCTCGTTTGTTTTTCTGGGCGTGTTTTCAGTACATAGAACATTCTTCCAGTCAACATCTTGAAGTTTAATTAGTGGTTTTTCGATTTTTTTTTTGTTTTTTTCTGGACTAATTGGTTTTATTTTCTTGTCTGCTAGCTTGCAATGCTATTTTTGTGTGGTATCGAAAGTTGTGTGGTTTCGTAAAGGTCACAAAAACGTGATGATCAACCTCTAGTTGTTTTGATGAAAAAAGTTCCAATCCTATTGTTCTTGAAATTCAAAGAGATTTATTTTTCTCTGTTTTCTTCTTTCGCTCATGACTTATGTTCTAATTTTTCAGTGAACTAAGGTGTTATTTTTGGCAAAATGTTTCAATTTTTTCTTGATATTTTAGTGGATATTTTCAATCAAAGTTTTCGTTGACAAAGTTTTTTTCAAACACGTTACTGGGCAGTACGAATTTGTAGGGCTACGCCCTGATACGAGCATTTTTTGTTGTATAAAAATGACTCGTCGTACATCCGTTGGTAATTCAGAGTAACTGAAACTAATCTTAACATAAAATTTTTGTGTCATAATTACTTATCGCATTCGTTTCTGTGAATCATCTTCTGTGAATCATCTTTGTCAGTGGTTTTTGTGCAGTTTTCATTTGTAATGGATTCCATGGACAAGTAAAGACATTGGAATCAGTCGTAATGGAAATCAGAGACGAGAACTCACTATGTTGTAATTAGCTGCAATACTGAACTTGGGGTTGTTATGATGATTGGTTTTTTTGCAGCTTCCGAGAAATGCTGTCACAACTGTCGACTGAAGTGACGGGTGAAATTGAGAGGCGAGAGGAGTTCAGAGGTCACATGGGCCAAGTGGAGACCCAATTGGAAGGAGTGCATGACCAAGTGAAGAACAAGCTTCTGTTCACACTCGACCAGAACAGTGTGGCCGCCAAAGTTGAAGAACTTAAAGTAAGGCAGATTTTTGTGAGGTTTTTGAACAGTTTTTCCTATTGTTTTGTTCGTATCCATATGTCCTCAGTAAATTCAACATCTCAAAACAAAGTAACGAAAATAAAATGATGTTTGCGAGTATGATAGTTGGGTTACTAAACAAAAGAAGAAAGATTTGGGTTACTAAACTAAGTAAGAAAGATTTTAGGGACCCACATTTTAGGGACCCACTATCGTACTTGTACATTGTGTTTTCGAAACTATTTTCCGGTCGTTTTTTTTTTCAGTTTCCTTCAAATCTCAATTGAGTTTCCATAAATTACTGCAGCATTTTTTTTACAAGCTGTCTTTAGATCAAAGTCTACCATAAATTGTAGCCACCCCTTGTTTGTTTAGAATGCAAGCAGAGAAATGGACGACTTGTTCAGTCCAATCAAAATTGAGTACCTCAAACGGGAGGATTTGTGTGGCCAGAACAAATCCAAAGTAGATGTGGAAACGAAGTCGATTTATGACAACCTCCAGAGTTCTTTAGTAGCACTGAACGACAAGATAGCTGCTCAGATCAAATTATCAGGCAAGCTTTATTTGGCTTATTTGCGTTTCAGTTAACTGCCGATAGATCTTAACCTTGCCCTTGCAGTTGAAAATTTTAGATATACATCATTTACTGAAAAAAACAAAGCTTGTGCAATCTCTGATTTTCATTATTCTAAGCTTGGCTTAAATAGGTCTTGAAGGCAAAGTGCTTGCCAAAAAAATGCATAAATGAAATTTATATTACCATCAAACGAGCTCTTGAACTCTTTACAGACATCTCTTATAGTGTCCCTGATCAAAAACTAAATTTTTTTAATGTAATTCTTCTGAACTGCGTAATGTTGCCTTAAGATGCGACCACGAATAAACTCGGCCTCGAACTACTGACCTATAGACTGGGAGGCGGGTACCTGTACCACCACAATATCGCTCACTAAAAGCGATTTATCTTATTTTGACAAATAAAATACATCATAACTTTTTTAAGTGTAATGTTGATACGTACATCATAGCAATTCAACCTGTAATGCTAATACATTTGTTTTTTTTTGGTAGATATCTATCGGGAGAAGTTGCGCAAGTTCTACACGAGGTATTCAGAGTTGGAGAGAGAAATGAGTTCGTTCTCCGAGGAGTTGCGTCAGAGTGTCGCTCCTCCTGCTGCCGCACAGGAAGAGGATGAGTCTCTGGATGTGGTGGAGAAACAGCTGGCTACTCTGGAGGTATGATCACGCAGTTTTCCAGAAGTTTCTAGAACTTAATTGGGAAGATCTAAAGTTTTTGTTAGGGATCCTTTCACCCCAATGTATGCTATTTTTGAGCGAGAAGCCTGCAAAAACAGCAATTTTTTGTCAGACCTTCCATTAGTTGCTCAAAGCGACGGTGTTTTTGTTCAGTTTTGCAGAAGTTTGCATGCTTGCAAAAAATTTATCAGAAAAAAAAGAAAAACAGTCGGTAATTTTTTGACAAGCCACCTATCACTCCCCTCCCCCCTCGAGAAAAAATTTTAGATCCGTCTCTGATTCCAATGATTCTCAATAGTTTGATTTTGAGCTGATTTCATTCCATTAATTTACTTCTAATGGGGCGGCGAGTTTAAATTGTTTTGTAATATTTCAGACAAAGGTGAGCTCATGTTTTGAGTTGGATCAATAATTCATACATTAATTTTCCTATTGCGGACTAGCAATCCTTAGTTTAAACGAAACGTTACTTTTGAGTTTTTCATGAATTGAAAACTTTGAGCAGCATATGACTGATTTTAGATTATATGCGCAGCGTTTGACTTTAAAGTTGCGTGTTATTTTCTAGACTAAACTGATTTTGGTAAGTTAAATGGAGGTATTTAACCTAGTTAATATCATTTTTGTGAGCGAAAACTGTTAACTAAATAATGGTTGTCTGAAACTTTGTTGATTGTTGGAATGTTCTAGAATCTTCTGGTACGTCAGCAGGAACTGCAGTCGGCCGTTGACAGCTTGATGCAAATGGCGTCAGATGAAATTTCTCCGTTCCTAAATGGAACCGGGAAAACGAACTTGAACGAGAAAATGACTAAGTTGAAGTTTGATGCGAATTCGCTGAGAAACGAAGTCAACTCCAAGTAAATCTTTGTTTCTGTTTGTGACAGTAGCTATAGATTAGTTGTATAGCCACCAGCGGATTTAGGGGGCGGGGGAACCCCCCTTAGGGATTCGTCCCTCTGCCGACCCAAAGGGTATCCTTTTGTACTATTTTGAAATATCCCTTTTTGGCTGACTGACCCTAAAATTTTTCTAAAAGCGCCTTTGGCGCCAATATATACTAATTTTGAGGGGGGAACGCTCGCCGAAAAAAACGCGATTTTTTGGTTAAAACTTTCCAAAAAGTGTCTATAAACGCCTTTTTGGCCTGTTTTTTCGCAAATTTGCCGCCTGCGGCACAGAAAATTTGGTCAAAATAGGGTCTTTCTAGTGATTTGGGAGAGCTCAGAAAATCAATTTGGTCAACCTAAAAAGAAAAAGTTCGACAAAATTTTCGAAATTTTTTTGAAAATCCGCCCCCTCCCTCGAAAAAATCCTAGATCCGCCCCTGTCCATAGCCATGGCTTTTTGTCTTTTTTGGTACTTTTTAATCATACTAATCAATTAGATTTTTAAAAAATTTGGTTTTCGTTTTTGGAAAATAAATCGATTAACTGCGTCGAAAGTTGACAATTTGCCATAAAATTCTAGTTGATTGAGTTTTTTTTCAACAGACGGTTTCTTTCATTTCAGAATATCCAACCTGCGTGTGTCACAGCAGTCATGGAAAAAGTATCTGAATTGGCTCAAACAGACGAATGAGTCGATTAACATTCTCAGAACAGAACTGGACAATATGGACTGGAATGTTTTCACGCTAGAAGGCTTCGAAGACAACAAGCAGACGTTGGAGGTAATGGCGTGGTGTGTTTTCTAGTTTTTGACAACTAGAAAATTATAACTTACTTTTGTTGCTCTAAAAGAAATTTAAATTGTATCGAAACAAAAAACCGAAGATTGTAATTTTGTCTCACAGCTGTAATTTTGAAAAGATTGTGACATTTCTGGAAATAGTGTAAACAAGTCCAAAAAGGTCTTATGCCTTTTTCGAACAAGTTTTTGTTGATTTAATAGAAACAACGGCAGAAACTGAAAAGTTTGGAAAGTGATGTTTCCAATGCAAACTGCTCCGATGAGCTTATCGAGAAATTAACCAACGAGGATCTGAAGAATTCGATTCAGAAGCAGATTAACAAGATCAAAGGACAGTTCCAGAAGTAAGTTTTAAAACTTCTCTGAATTTCTATTTTAAATTTTCAGTACTAGCTAGATCATTGACTTCAGTAGAATTTTAGAGCACTTGTTGGCTCGGTGGTAAAAATAGCTCCGCTCATTGAGCTTGTCATTTTATAGAAAGACATTGGCCTGAACTGAATTTTTTTGAGCTAATTAATAAAGTTTTCATTCAATTTTCTTTCATTTGAGAAATATTTTAAGACTGCAAAATTCAATCGAGGAAAAACAGTCAGACATCAAGAATGAAGAGGGAAGCCGCACTAAATTCCTCGCCGACGTGTTCCGCGCCTGTGATTGGATAGAAGACAGCCAATCACAGTTGGCCAACGAATTGAATGCTGCTGGAAACCTCAAGGAAAAGATCAAAACCTTAAAAGTAATTTTTCCGCAGTTTTTTTTTATAAGTTCTTGGGATAAGACTGTTGGTTTATAACCAAAATTCTTGATTTGAAATCCAAATTGCTGGACGTTTTTGGATGTCTTGAAAATTTTAATGGGAGCAACTTTTCAATTTGAAGCATTGAACAGGTTTTGAGAAAAGCTTAAGCTTGTTTTAGGTGATCTGGCCTTTTAATTATTATTTTTGTCGTGAATTTCTGATTGGGAATTGAATTTTGTGAAGTTTTTTGACAATAATTGAGGCTCTGGATGATTTCAGGGATGTTTGCGAGACTTGAAGACTAGAAGTGGCCAGATTGACAAACTATACTCGTATTGGGAGAAGCACTGTCAGTCTGTGAATTGTAAAGTACCCGAGCCTCTCTTCAGTAAAAATGCGGACTTCAGGGAGTCGGAAAATAAATTCAGAGGCTACCTCGAAAAGGAGATTGACAGGATGAGTGAAAGCGAGTCCAAAGTGAACAGGTAAATCACTGCACAAGTATTCACGACATAGTTTTCAAAAGTATCAGATTAATTGAAGCTAAATCGGCAGGTATGTTTATATTCAAGAGCTTTCTGAAAAAAAAATGGAAAAAAAATTATTCAGATAAGAGCATTTATCCACTCGGAAAGGACCAATGTACTAGCATCTCAGCTCTTTACGAAAAACTACTGTTCACTACTTGAGTAAGCAACACACGTTTTTTTGGAGTTATTTTACTGGATTTTCTGATGTTTACATTCGCGAGCGTAGTGTATCATTATGAACCTTTTTTTTCCAAGCTAACTCTCAAAAAAAAGTGCTCATTTAGTGGCACTTTTGCTTTAATCACAATCTGTAGCTTACGAAATTTCATAGAATCTGTTTGTCTGCTTTATTTGTGGCTAGTTTTTAGGGCGTGAGATTCTTCATCTCTAGGTCGCAAGTTCGAATCCTTCGCGTGATAGAATCTTTTCTACTAATTCCAGGCGTATTTCTACTTTTTTTTATTTCACTTCATAGAGCTGTATTTTTTGTCGTGTTCTTGCTAGTGTTTGCGAAGCGCAGCTTCGCCTGTGTGAAATAATTAAAATTTGTTTCAAAAACACTTTTTCCATCGGCAACCACCATAGTTTCAAAAGAAATAAAAAATTTGTAGTTTTTTTTGGAAAATAGTTTTTCATTTGTGTTGTAGAACAATTTTATGGCCAAAGAAGCGCTGAGGGATTTTAGTTGAAGTTTTCCTTATAGAAAAATCAAGTTTTCTGAGCCTAAGTGTCCATTTTTTATATAACAAACGTTACTCGATCGTGCTACTCGCTCGAACTTAGACTAAATCTCAAAAACTTGAAACCAGTTTTTCTCGACACTGGGACAGCATTTTGAAATTTTTTCAAATGTTCTTCGAATCTTGACTGAAAGGGCTTTAATATGATAATATATCACTCGACGCAATCCGATTATTATTTCTTGTACTTGATTTTGCTCGGAAAAAAAACTAGAAAAAAACACCCGAATACAAAGTTCCTCCCCATTTTCAATGGTCGGAATAAAAGCGAAATTGATTTTCTAGCCTTGAGTAAACGTGTATTTTTTCAGTATCCGAGAAAGATTAGACGATATCGGCGAAAAACTTCTGGCTCTGGATGGAGATCTAGCTGCGGCAGAGGAGCAGAAGTTCGACCAGAACTGTCGCGAAGACTTGAATCAGAAGCTCGTCCAAGTTCAGGTTGGTTTTCAAAACGAAACATATCTGGAAAACAATGCGGGAGTATTATTAGTAAATCAGAAGTCATTATTCAAAACTCTGAAAAAAATGGCGCATCTGTAGTTGTGAAACTTGCTAGCAATCTTATTGTTGCTGGTTCGAATTTTGTTTGTGTGTCATAATTTGCGAGGTTAGCTCTTGCAAATAAGCTATAGCTTAATTAATCTTAAAAATTAACTTTCGGCTTAGGCCTCTGGCCGCTTGCTGAAATAATGCAACAATTTAAGAGTTGTGGTCAATAAATCGGCTTGCAGTGGTTCGTCTAAAATTTTCTGCCTGTCGAGTTTTTGTCGCAAGATTAGCTCCCAACATGTGCATATATTTTAAGGAACTGGATTCGAGCGTGATTCAACTAGAGAAAGATGTGAGTAATGTTTTGGCTGAGTTGGAGACTGAGAAGGTTCTCAATTCTACTTTCGCAAGCGAGATGCAACAACTGCAGGCCAAAGTAGTCAGCGCTCGCAACCAGATCGACTGGCTTACAAGGTAAGTTTTGTACAGATGTGCCATCGTGTATTTGGAATTCTGGCGTGTATTTGGAGTTCTGGCCTTATTTTTGCCAATAAACTCAAATCTTGAAAGATTCGGTTTTTTCGCTTATTTTTGGTGTATTTGGAATAGAAACTTGCCTTATTCCTGACAATAAAAGCAAATCTTGAAAAATTCGTTTTTTTTGTAAGGTTTATGTTTATATTTATTAGTGCACGAGAAAATGATAACCAATCAACAATTTTTGGTAACGAGATTTTTACAATTTTTGGTAACGAGGTTTTGAGAGTTTATATTCCATTTATGCAGTAAAATTTAACTACCATTTATTGTGAAGATTATAAGTTTAAGCTAACAAATAGTGCAATCTCGGGAAGCTTCTGTAAGATTTCACTTGGTTTTTCGAATATACTGAGTTTTTCGTTTGTCTTTTATCACGTGTAACTTATCAGCCAGGTTAAATTTTCGAAAAAATTTTTTTTTAGAGCAATAGGTAATTGTTATATCAATTGTTGCTTTATACGAAATATATGTTTTTAAAAATTAACTTGGTTGATAGAGAACAGCGAGAAAATTTTAACTTCAGAAAACTTTTGTTTGCCGTCAAAAAATTTAAATTGCCAGTCCCAAAATAGTTTAAATTGGTGTGAAAAATAATTATTTTGAACAACTTCATTTTAGTTTTAAGTTTTAATGGGCATCACTGAGACAGGTGAAATGTTTTCCAGATATGTGGAAGAATGCGGCAAGGTCTGGGACAGCCTAGAGCAGAAAGAACAATCGATTCAGAGTTTGATCTCTTGTCTTAAAGCGAAGAAGACGAACAATCTAGACACGCTTCCAAACATGGAACAGGTTCTAGAGCTGTCAAGCTTGTTGCAGGTACCATATTTTAATTGGTTTTTGTTGCGACCACTTCCGAAAATTACAATTCACTAATTCAGCTTATTCACTAATTGGAACTTAAAATAAAAAAGAGCAAAAAAAATTTGAGAAAATCACAATAATTAAGAAAATTTCGATTTCGAAAGTTTCGTACAAAATTATGCATGTCGGAACATTCTATCTGTGCTAATTTCACAGCTACGGGCTATCCTTGTTTATTTGACTAAAGTGCTATTCATGGCAATGAAAAACAAATATGTTAGTTTCCAATATAGTTCGTTCGTAAAGTAAATCGAATAATAAACTCTTCGGTATGTCGAAATGGAATTCCGACAAGGAAAAATTGTTTTGATCATAAGTTTTCTATCATAAGTTACTTAAAAATTTTTCTTCATGAAAATTGATGCTAAAATTTTACCCATTTTTTGAGTCTGTCAGTCAGCGACCACAAAAAAATAGACGTCTAAAGAATTCACTTTAGGCTGACGCTAAGAACCTCAGGAACGCCAAAATAGAGGAGTCCGCTTTGACTGCACTCGCAAGCCAGTTGTTCGACTCCTTCGAGGTTCTCAGTCCCCGATTGGACAAGAAACTGAGCGGAATCAGCCAGTCTGTGAAGGAACTGCAGACAAATAACGCCAACTACCTCGCAACTTGTCAGGTAGGAGAAAGCTGTTGCTAATATTGTAATTAATCTGTGTTCGCAGAAAAAATGATGAATTGGGTTCTAGAACTACAGGTCGCGAGGAGTTGCAGCCTAAAAATTAATGTTAAATATTTTTTCTGCAAAACTGATGTCAAAACTATTGGGGCATAAAGTTTGGACCTGCAAATGCGATTAAAAAAATCATATTTTCTCGTCTAAAATGGAAAACGCTTTCTCGATGATAATCGTGGTGGGCCTCGAACCGCCAACCTCTTGATTGACTGACTTGATATTGTTCCAGAAAGAGATTGAGAATCGGTCGAGGATGAAGAAGGGTCTTGATAAGCTTACGAGTGGGGTGGCGGAGTTGAACTCCAAACTAGATGACTTCGAAGAGTGGGATCTGCAGGTCTGGGACGAAGAGCAGCTGAGCAAGGCCATTCAGCAACTGAAGGTATCAATTAAAAACCTAATTGCTTAGTAAAATGCTGAATTTAGATTATTTATGTTATGAACAGCATGTTATTAACGGAAGTTTATAGCATTTGAACTGCCTTTTTATTTGATTTAGAAGATCCGCAGACTAGATCCGCTATTTTAATTTTTGTTCTGACTTTTTTAGTGTTTAACCTTCTTGTCTTTTGGACCATTTACATCTATTTTCTTTTTTTTCTGTTGTCTATTTTGTTTCACTGTTTTTGTTACTCAGAAAAAGACTTACTAGCAAAAAAAAATATTTTTCTAATTTCTTTGCAGATTTTTTTTGGAATTTTTATTAGTTTTTTTGCCAAGGAAGCGCCGCAAATTAAAGTTTCGAAAACTAACTTTCTTGAAGTAAACTTTTCAGAGGTCGGAACAATTAATTACCTGTGTTCCAGGAGGACAACGAGCAATTGGAAGAACTAAGTGCCTCCAAGCTCAGACTCATTTCACAGCAGCACAGTTGGTACAAGAAAGAGTCCATGCCTGAAGAGAGTGAACAGAACTGTGCTCACTTAGCCGACCAGATCAAAGTAGCGAAAGAGAGAGTGAACAAGAAGCTGCAAGAGCTGAACGGATTGCAGGATGAATCGAAAAAGTGTGACTCACTCATGAGAGAGTTGAATGCAGTCTTGGAGAAGGGACTGAAATCGGCTGAAAAGATAACTGAATCTAAGAAAAATCTGAAATCGAGCAAAGAATCGGACACACTTATTGAGAATTTGAATGTAGGTTAATAATAACCCTTTCGATAAGGATATCGCAATCGGGTACTAGACTTTTTTCCCATATTTATGTTGGTTGCAATTTTACCAACTTGGTTTGTTAAAATTTCATTGTTTATTTGTTTTTTTTCTTTTCCTTTTTTTCGGCTTGATAGCTTTCGGCCTATACTATATCGGCTTAGTGGCCTCATATTGCGTCGCTCAATATCTGTGCAAAACCGAACCGACCAATAGCTTCAATAGAATGATTTTTTACATCAATTTTTAAAAACAATTTATAAATGAAATTTTGCTTATGTAAATAAATTAACAGTTTTATTTGGGTCAATGCTAAAAAACAAAGAAAAAAACTGTTTTTTTTACAAAGTTTTTGGAATCAAAGTTTTTTTTAACCATAAGTTCTTTGACCTTAGGAGCTCAAAAATCAACTGGAATGCAACGCACTCAGCGTAATTCGAGACCTGAACAATCTCGTACCCAAAAACGGACCAAACCTGAAGCTACAGACGAAATGCAGTGAGAAACAAGCTGTTTTAAACCAACTCGTGAGTCAAATTGAGCGTGAGTCATCTGAAATACGAGAGGAGTCGGATTTATGGATGCGATACGAGGAGAGTCGGGAAGAGTTGGAGTCAATGGCTAATATGAGTGATGGTGTTGAGAAGTTGTCTAGAAAGGATGTTTCTACGGAGAAAGGGCTGGAAGGAACTATTGAAGAGTGCCAGGTATTTTTGCTTTCTGTTTTTAAGAGCTATGAGCGTAGTGAAGACTTTTTTCTCTATTTTTTTTCAAGAAAAAGTCCTAATATTTTTTGATCAACTATATGTTCAAGCGCATGTTTTGCTGCCTTATATCTAAAAAAAGGTTTGGTGTTTTAATGTTGAAGTTTATTAAGTGTAAAGGGACGAATTTGTTAAGAGTCATAAACGTAGTGAATACTTTTATGTAGTTCTTCGTGCTTTTTTGTTTTTTTTTTCTGGAAAAAGTCTAAAATTAGTGCATTCAGGCTCAAATTGATATTTTGCGGATTGACTTTTGATTTTTTTTTCAAGTGCAGTTCGTTTCCTTTGTTCAAGGGAAGGCAAACTCCACTATCGAACAAAAAATGTAAAGGCGACGAATGACGTTGTCGACTTTTGATTTCGAAAGTGGTTTTTAATTTGCAGAGTAAAAAATTTAAGTTAATTTTATCAAAAAAGTGTCACTCAGAAGTTTTTCTTGAATCTCAAAGAGCCTCAAGGCCATATATTTTTTTCTCAAAATGCAAAAATTGACGTTTTTTTTTAAAAAACAGTCAGTTTTTTTTTGTTTCCTTGCGTTCATGACTCTTTCCAAACTGACTGTTGGCTTTGATTTAAGTGCCAATTAAGAAGAAGAAGAAGAATTTATTTCTCCAAATAGTTGATAATACAAGCATCAATTTATTTAAATTATTAAGTCAAAAAAATGGAGGGGATAGACAAAAGGCGCAGTATGTGCCTACTTGACGTCTACCCGTTGAACAAATTATGATTGCAACTAAGTAATAAAGATAAATTTACATTCGAATAAATATAAGATTGTGGGGAAAAATTTATTTTTCCCCTAAAATTAAGCCCTCATTAAGGAATAATTAAATTTGGGAAGACACTTATACAGGTCGTGGTGATGATTTTTTTTATTATTAATACAGGAAAAAATTTCAAAAAAGGCTTACGCCAAATTTGAACCTTTGCGTTTTGCTTTTTGATTTCTTTTTAAGTTCAATTCAATATCTATTCCTAAAAAAAGCAATCTACACTGTCCAATCACAAAAGCGGAAACGACGCGAAAAAATGTGTACGATTTCCAGTTTCGAACTTGGATTTTCTTTCTTATATTTTCCAGCGGGAAAAATTTTACCTATTCATCCAGTTTTTTCAAATTGGGTGATCATCCAGTTTTTTCAAATTGGGTGAATTTTGTCCAAAAATTCATTCAAAGAGCTTATAGGGCATCAATTTTTTCTTCGAAAGTTCGAAGTTCAGTATTTTTCTGTTTCCTTGCGTTCATTGCTCTTTTCCAACTGTCTGTTGGCTGTTTTAATTAGTCAACTTGATGTTTTTTCTTTTCACTTGAGGTTCAATTATTTTGAGTAGTCAAAAGCTAAATTAAAGAGAAGTGACAAAAAACTTGAGTAATATTAGTAACAAGATAAAATCTCGAAATTCTCAACACGTTAATTTTTTTCAGAGCCTGCTTATTAAATTGGGTGGATTGGACAATGTTGTTGCCGCAGTGAACGACAAGTTTAGCCAAGTTGAGTCTAAACTGAAAGGCTCCAATGGAGTTGCAGAGGAGAAACTACACAAAGACGGATTAGTTGATTCTGCCAAAAGGTGTGTACCAAATTTGAGCCGTTTCACTATACCAGTCCATGATCAAGTTTAGAAAATAAATAATGAGTAAATTCAGTTATATATAAAAAAGACAGTAGTCACCAATAGTCTGTTTGCCGAAGCGAGCTTGCAAGCAAGCACGTGCCTTCTAGCGCATTGAGTGTTTGTGTAATAATACATTATGAAATGAATAGCAAATAATTTAGAAAGCAAGGGGGCTTTGAGTGTGTTTAGTTGATTAATTAGGAGTTATTTTTGTTGTCGCTGAAGTATTTTTTGTCATATCTGAGATTTTGGGTTCAATTCAGAGAACGGGTTATAAGAAGCTCATTTTTATGCGACTACGCTCAAATTTTTTGACACCCAAAGTTATGGCCGTCGGAAAAGTCCAAGTTTTGATTTTTTACCGTTTATTTTGAAAGTTTTTGATTTTCCTCGAGAACTACCTTCCCAAAGCTGAAATTTTGGGTTCAATCGAATTTAAAAGTTGCATGAAACCCTTCTGCATAAGCGGGGACGCCCTATTTTTTAACACAAAAAGCTATGATTCGCGGAAAAGTCAAATTTTTGATTTGTTTGCCGTTTTTTTGGACTTTTCTTGCTAAGTATCCTGCTAGATCTAATATCATAGGTTTAATCGAAACAATAAATTATTGAAAGCCTATTTTTATAATTGGGTCTGCTCAGTTTTTTTTTCAGTTATGGCCTTCAAGCAAGTCGTCTTTTTGAAACTTTGACAGTTTTTTGGATTTTTTTTCTACTTCACTCTAAAACTAACGTGCCAATTTTCAAGTTGAGTGTTTAATCGAGAAACCCGATTCTGAGAATCTTTTATACTTTAGCGGTCACGACGTGTTTTTTGCAGAAAAACGTTATCGATTTCGGAAAGTCAAGTTTTTGAACTTTTGACCGTTTCTTAGAAACGTTTTGAATTTTCTTCAAAACTACCGTATCAAATCTGAGATGAAAACTTTTTTTTAGGCCGACCAAAATGATTTTCCGAGTTCTCCCAAAGCACTAAAAAGGTTGAACATAAAGACCAAATATGTTTTTATCATGGCCTAACCAGTTCGCATGCCAATTTTCGTAACTTTCGGATGATGTGAACAAAATTTCACTTGTAAAGTTTTGCAGTGGGGGGAAGGAAAATGAGCGTATTTTGGCGCCAAAGGCGCCTTTAGAAAAATTTTAGGGTCCGTCAACCAAAAATGTATATCTCAAAATAGTCAAAGGGGGACCATTTGAGTCGGCAGGGGGTCGAATTCTTGAGACGGGGGGGAGAGCCCCCCCCCCCGCCAAATACGCCTCTGCACATAAGTAAGGCAGTAATTTTGCAAAACAATCTGACTGTACGTCTTACTACTCGGTACTCGTTTTCTAAACTACACCTGCTTAAATTGCAAACGACTCCCAGGGGAGGTGACAAAGACTGGGGAGAGAAGCAAATGTACATACGTACACCTGTGCATAAATATATACCTTCATACAGGGGCGGATGGTCCCCCCATTGGTACTTTTTACGAAATCCATTTTTGGTCGACCGACCCTAAAATTTTTCTAAAGGCGCCTTGGGCGCCTATATATAGTAACTTTGAGGGGGAGCGCGCGCCAAAAAAAACGCAATTTTTTTTTGTCAAAATTTTCCAAAAACGGTTTTTGACCTGTTTTTTTTCAAAAATTTGCCTGCGACGCAGAAAATTTGGCAAAAACAGCGTCTTTTTAGTTTTTAGTGGTTTAGGAGAGCTCGAAAAATCATCATAATTAATTCACAATGGATTATATTCTTTATTAAATAATAGCCTTATTAAAGTTTTAAATTGATTACGAACCATTGTCTTTTTTTGTTTAATCATTTTTTATCCATGGAACTCCAGTGCGTGTAATATATCCAACGGTATTCGTTTTTGTTTGATTGTATTCAATAGCTGTTCTAGAAGTCTCTTAGATCCTTTTTTTTCTGATATTCATATTTGTTAGGAGTGAAATGACTCATGTATTTTCAACAAATTACAAGATAAAGAATTAGTTAATTGATGAATCATTTCCTAAAGCAATTCAAGCGAAAAAGTTCGTTTTTTGACAAGAAAAAAATTTGTTCTCAAGGTCATCTGTCAGGGAGTCGTATTTCAGTGAAGAAAATTTCCCTGATTATACCCACCTTTGAGTTACATTTATTTTGGCTGAAGAGTTGATTGGGAGGTATTGCCATAAATTATAATATCATATTGAATGATATATTGGCGAATGAACTTCAGGGGGAAACTTGAAAATCCGGTGCCTCAATTTCCTGAAAATCCTTAAAGCTCGAAATCTTGCAAAAGATAATGTAAAGCTCATGATTAGACCTAGTTTTTATTCTTAAGCTCTAAAACATTTTGTGGTCCAATACTCTAAGTACTAAAGCTGTTATCATCATCCAATATGAAACAAAAATCACGAATTTTAAAAATCTGAAGGGGATGAAAAATGACTTCCCAAAGTATCTGTAAGCATTATTTTGAATTAAGGGACACTTCGGAAAATTGTTTTATCAGTTAATTTGTTGACGATAATTGTAATGAGAGATTGGCGGGCAAAATTTTGGATGATTTACTTATAGCGCGTATGCCACTGCTGCTAAACTGGTTAACAAACTGGCAGAAGAAAAACAGCGGAGATCAAAGTTTATTGAGTGTGCAGACAGAATTTTGTCGTTCATGGCCGAAATTCCTCGGGAATCGACAGATGTTTCGTCATGGAATGAAGAGAAAGCTAAGCTTCAGGTAACGGTTTTATTCCTTCATATTTGTTGGGATCTCAATTTTTGTTTTAATTCTCAAAGTTGCAACTGGGCTGCAAGCTCTTATTTTGTTAGTTTTTGATTTCAGAAATTTCAAAATATTTGTACAACTGACTAAAATTGGAAAGGTAACTTCTGTCTTGATTTAGGAAACCAACGGGCGTTTCCAGAAATGCATTCAAGAGTTCCAAACGTCCAAAACCGACATGATATCGAAGACCAAAGACACTAACATGCCACTACCGACTCAGGTCTCCAGTAAAATGACCGATGTCGAAGCCAAAATTCCATATGCACAAAAGGACATGACATCTCTTATGGACCACTGTGCGTCCATGATGAGGGTGGAGCATGGTCTGATTGAAGAGAATATCGTTCAGTGCTCTGATTGGCTGAAAATTGCAGAGGAGATAGTGGAAAAAGCTGCAGAGCGAGAGAAAGCGGTTTGTTGATTTAGTCTGTAGAAGTTAAATATTGTTGTTGTTACCATTGCGATAAGCAGGGGTGTTGCAACTTGGTACTACACTTTTTCCGGTAAATAACTTCGCGCACAGAATAGCCACAATAAGAAATTGTAAGTTTACTTATGCACCACCTATAGAGTTTGTGCGTGATTGATATTTACTTGGTATTTTGCCTACTTACTAAATAGGTTGTTTATGCAACATCTTGCCACTTGATTTTTTGGGGCTGCCGAAAAATTTTGGTCAAATTTAAGCTTATTGAGTGTCGGCTTTAGTTCTGTCGGCTTCATTATCTAATATTTGTTCTTATTCTTTCTGGCCAAATGGGATGATATTGATTAAACACTGGCAAACTATTTTGAAAGTTTCAAATTAAAATCTTCGACCTCAATTGAACAAAACTGGAAGAAAAATGTTTTTTTTTTTTGAAATTTTAATCGAAGTTTTCGAGTAGTTTGGAGTCCCTTCCACAGTGTTAATTTTTCTCCATTGTTTTTTGAGTGGCTTGCTATATTTATCAAATCAAATTTGTTTAAGGTAATTGAAATATTGAGCTTATAGACATTTTTCTTCTTACCCTTCTGCAACAACATAACTTTTCGATCAATTTTTTCGTTAACAACTTTTTTTTGGTTTTAGTCCTTTCTAGCCTAGTTTTATATCAATGCGATGGAATGCGAGGCAAGTGATGGGATTTCGGAAGCCTTAAGTATTACTTCTTTCATAATTTGGTCAAAGTTTTGAGAATTTATCATTTTGAAAAGCCAAATTTAGTTTTTTAAAACGTTTATCCTATAAACTGATTTTAGTATTTCGTCCTGTAGTTTTTTGTACTTTTTCAGTTCACTTTTAAATGGCGTAATTAATTTTTTTTTTTAATTTTATACGCCACGATTTTCTGTATGAAGAAAAAAGATTGAAATAGGTGTCCGTTTTTTCATCTGCATGGCCTCTAATTGATTTATCTTCGTCTTTTGTTGCTTGGACTTACTTTCTAGCAATTCAGCGTCATTGTTCTGGTTAAATTGAAATATATACTATTTCGATTCAAATAAATGGCACGTTGCATTTTGCTTAATATCCCTTTTTTCAATCAAAAAGTTTTTAGAGCAGATTTTTTTCATTTTTGAAATGTCATTTTCTGTCTTTGGTCGAGTTGAATTTTTGTGAAATGCGGGAAATTCAAAAAGTTTTTATGAAGCTTAATAAAAAAAACTGGCTATTTTTTCATGGCTTAACGGGCGTCTACTCAAATTTCGTCTGCGGTTTTACTGTCCGGTTAGTTTTGTCTCAATGCTGTTTAAAACTCGCCAACATGATTTTTCCGACAGATTTTATAAATCTTCGCCTCTGTGTAAATGATCGAACAAAACACTATTCATTTAAAGCATAAACTTTTTGGTTAATCTTTTTTGGTTTTCATGTTTAGAACAAAATGTTGAAGGTTATGGCATGTTAATGTTCGGAATACTGAAAGTGGAGAGGAACTTCGTATTCGGGTGTATTTTAGTTGTTTTTGTTTTTCTCATAAAATCAGATACCACTAAAACTTATTGGAAGGAGTCGACTGATATAGCATATTAAAGCTCTTTCAGTCGTGATTTGAACGAAATTTATAAAATTCCAAAAACTTTCCATAGTGTCGAGAAAACCCGTTTTGAATGTTTCGATTTTTCGTTTAATCCCAGCAAATAAAGTGACCGAACAGGCTTATAGATTTAAACTAACTATTATTTAGTTTTACTTCAGTGAATTTAGTTACTAATAATTTTTCGGCGCCTTCTTTATTATAAAAGTCTGAGAACGAATCAAAAAAATTCTGCAAAAAAAAACAGTGTTAGAGAATTTATATTTTTGTATGTTAAAAACTGTTGTCAAATGTCTCTACTTTTTAACTATCGAATTTTTAGGTTTTCTTTTAGGTTCTTTCATCACACTTTAATAAAAGACTACGCAATTTGAAAAAAGACACATCAACAGGCTATCTTTGTGTTCACGTTTTATATTTCGAAGTCAACGTCGGCATTAGAATAAAAAATAAACATCGCAATGACATGTCTTTGATTACACAAGCAAAGCTTGTGTTATAGTTTGAACTCTTTTTTAAACCTAAGTCGCAAATATTGTTGCGACGCAAATATTGTTGCGACAAAATGTGTTCATTTTGAAAGTGTTCATTTTGATCAATAACCAGCTATTAAGTACAGCCAATGCTAAGGATATAAACACAGACTATTATATTACAAATAGCACTTTAGCTTCAAGGTATCATGGATCTTTAGCGCAGAGGTAGGGAAGGTGTCCGCAACAAAATAAGAGGGTTCTAACCTGGGCATGGTCGGAGGTTTTCAATGAAATTTTTCGTATACTAGCTAAAATGCGTCTTCTCTATAAGTTGAGGCATGTTAGTTTCTTTTTTTTTTGAAATTGACTGGTACTGCTAATGCGTCATAACTGGCTTGCGTCACTTTAGAAAAAAAAACTTTAGCGTTCGTTACTTCAGAAATTTTGTAGACTCAAAGTTTTACTCATTCATTTTTCCCAGTAGCATTATCGGTCATGTTTTTGCTTGTGATGCGAAGTGCAACTTCGCCTCTGGGTCATTAACAATCTTCAACTTACTAGACTTGTATAGAACTCAAATATAGTCCTCCGCTCTTTGATAAAATCAGGCTTGAGATAATGTAAATTTAATCCGCTTGCTCTAAACTTTGTTTTTTTAACCAGAGCATATGTGTGAAATAATTTGCTTTAACCAGGGCCTTTTACAAAAGTTTTGAGGCTTTTTTGGTGTTTTTTTTAGTTCTAACTCATAATAGCTTTCGAGTCGTTGGGTATCAGGTTTTTTTAAAATTTTTCTTGCGCTGATCTTATTTTGCATTGTGCCAGCTAAAGTATGTTAGATTCATTGAAATACTTTGTGGGGTTATCTGGCTTGTTTTTGCAGCATTTTTCCAATTCAATTGTATTGTTCAACACTTATTTCAACGGTGAATGTATTTCAATCTCTCTTATAGCAATCCTGTGTTTCAGTCGCTCGAAGAAAGTGTCGAGAAAGAGAAGAGTCGCATAGCAAGTATGAAGTTCTCCCTGCGTGCGCTCTCAGACGGGGGAACCAGCTCAAATGTGATTGGTCAATTATCGGAATCGATTGACCAATTAGAAGCGAGGTTGAAAGGAGTTGAAGAAAAGTGTAGAGAGTCATTGAGGAAGCTTGGTGAGATAATTAGCACTCAACCAGATGTGAAATAATCGATTTCATTCTTTTTTGTGAATCCTGATTGTTGAGTTGCTTTTGATTTTGTGTACTTGATTTTGAGTTTTATTTGGTATCAAATTTTTAGCAGTTGGTGTTATAGGTGAACACATCTTCATCAAAGCGTTCATTTTCATCCGCTCATGTTAGCAGCACTTCATTTTGCAAACAATGTTGCGAGATCGCTCCTCCTCCGCCCTCCTCTGAGTCCCTTGCCAATCATCATTCTCTTTCCTTCTAAATCTTGTCCATTGAGCTAAAAAGAACTCGAACCACTTGTCATTAGAACTTGAACTACCATATACATGTAATTTTAAAGTGGTCTTTTTAATTTTCGTTTAGACACAACTGGTCGACTTCAAAGTGAGTTCGAGGAACTGAACCAGAGCATTGTACAATGGGTGGAGATCGGCGAAAGTATGATGGCCAATTCTGGTGGCAACAAGGCCACCGGATATGATGAGCTCTCCTCCTTTCTCAAAAATGTCAGGGTGAGTCATGATAATGATATTTCCCACCACAGCCTCCTGCTAAAACGGAAAAGAGTCGATGTTTGTGCAATAATGATATTTGTGCAATAGTGTAATGATGAAGACGTGAGGGTTTGCGAACTTTTCCGTTTTATTTTCATTTTCTTTGCCTTTGTTATTGACATGCAATTTTGGAAATTGGATCAAATAAACAACCCCCCTAAATAGACTACAAATAAACAACCCCCCTAAATAGACTAAGTGTCTCAACGAAATCTTAGGCCTAAGGCTCGATACCCATAGTAAATTAGACATATCGGGCAACATTTTTCCTCAAAATATAACTGGAAAAACAAAAATCTTAAGTAAAAACAAGTTTTCGGGGCTTAAGTAAAAGTTTCACGGCTTATCCTCATGCTAATAGGACTCCTCGCTCGCTTTTTGCTTGAAATAAGACTTAAATTCAAAATTTCAAACCGGTTTTTCTCGACACTGAGAAAGTTTTTTTGGAATCACGACTAAGACGGCTTTATTTTGCTTCAACTTTCAACTTATTCCGATGTTAATTTGTGGTACCTGATTTTTCATGGAAAACAAAAACATAAAAAATATCCTCCCCATTTTCAATTATGTGAAATTGCTAAATAAATTCTGTTTCAATTTAGGTATTTTTAAGTCTTTTCGCTCCATTGTGGTAGATCATAAAGTTTAAAGGGGCATATTTAACTTGCCGGCTATAGTCGCGACCTCTTCTTCGGTGCAGATGTACACCGTTTTGACATCGTTAATTGACCTCAAAAATGAACTCATTTTGACCTCAAAAAAGTGTTGCAAAGTGCTGTGCTTCTTCTAGCACATACCATATAAAGGAGTCTGGAAATACGATAAACTGAAACCAAAACTGAAACTGTAACTAATAATAACAGTTTTTGAAAACTGTTTCTGAAAACAATTAAATTCAAGATTTCTATCTACTGGAAAAAATTAGTTGTTCACCCTGTTAGCGGTGCTGAAAGAAATATAAATTGCATTATAAAAAATGAAACTCAAGTTTTAAAAATAAATGTGAATTGCAAAGAAACCTGATCAGAATATTTTGTGCTACTTGCACAGCAAAAAAAAACTACTTTTTTTGCAAATTGACTTCATACTTTCATGACTTTTTCGTGGTGTTGTAGGATCTTCTGGACCAAGAGGGATCTCTGGATTCGACTCTGTCTCGCATGCAGGACATTGCGGAGCAGTTGGACGACACTAAGACAGACCGCACTCTGGATTCCAGTACGGATAGACTCAAAAAGGTTTCCGAACAGCTTCGTCGCAAACAGGTACGCTTAACGAATCCTAAAAGTCTGTAGGTCTCAAGCAAATTTGCCTCAGTTATTATCTGCAAAACTAAGCAGCTCTAATATGACTGAATGCAATCAAAAAAAATTGCAATTTGTAGAAATAAGAAATATTGTACGGCTTATGACACTATTATTTACAATTAAAGCGAAGAGCAAGTTAATTTTAAGCCAACTTATCATATATAAACGAAAAATTTGAACCAAAGCTTCGATTTGTTCAGAAAGATCACCCTAAAATGTTGGCAAAAAAAGACGTCAACTAGCGGGCTCTCAAATATTTTTTATGGTAGCTGCTGTATTGCTGGCTAAGGTCAGAAATTCTGCTAGCGATCGTGGAGCAGGTGCGAGACCGTAATGCTCCTGATTAACATGTCTGCGGTTCAATTCCTATAGAAGCCAGTTTTTTATTTTCCTCGTTTTTAATTCTTTTTTCTTTGTTTCATTTTTTTGACATTTTAAGAGCTACTTTTCCCATCTGTTTTTTCTTTGCAAAGCTTTCCAAACTTTACCGTTCAGTCTTTTTTTACTCTGGCAAAAGTAGTGTAATAGTTCGACTATTCTTTTTTTCCAACCTAAGTCGCAAGTATTGGTGCCACTTTTGGGTCACCTTTGTGGTATTTGGTAGCATGTGCTTTGACATCCGATAAGAAATTAGTTAACACAGTTGATGCATTTTTGATTAATTAAATGAACCGAAAAAAAAAACAATTTATTTCAAAAAACAGTACGAAAGCTCGATTTCAGAAATTTTCCAACTCAATATATCTCTTGTTCATCATTTGGCTATATGCTTTCCAATTCATTGCAAAGTTTGTGTTTATTTATATCTGGTGCCGTTTGCTGCATAGCAGTGGTAGTTTCTTAGCATATTTAGCTGCTTTAATTGTAACTAGTGTTAGTAAATTGTTAGGGGAACGTGGCGCAGATGCGAGGACAAGGGATTCTAAATCTCTCGGTCGCAGGAGCGAATCCGCAACAGCAGAATAATAAATTTTCAAGGCTTAATTTTACCTTTTTCTATTTTATTTTATAGTGCTACTGTTTTGTCGTTTTCTCGCTAGTGTTCGGGAAGTGCAGCTTAGCCTCTGTGTTTTTAAGCGCTTTTGAGCCATTGCGATAGACCTTCTTTTAAAGAGTTTTGGTAAAATTAAACGCGTTTAGCAAATTTTTTTTCGAATTCTTTCGTCGAGGTTCAAAATTTGCCGGCTATTTTTCGCTATTTTTAAGTGTCATTTATAAAATCTATTAGAGCGCTTTTTGTGGTTTCATGAAATAATGTAGCGTTAAAACTGTTCAAGCTTAAAAATTTTTGGGACAGAAAGCTTTTTTTGTCGGCTCAGCTGTTTTTACATAAGCGAACGCTTGTAATATATTACCAGTTCACTATTTCTTAAGTGATTTTGCATAAATTAGTGCTCAAAAAATGAGTAGTTTTGCTGCATACCACTTAAGCGCTTAGCAACCATTGGTACCTTACCAGCATTTGCTTAACCCACTTGAGCGGTGGCTCCGAAGAGAGTAAGGATCTATATCGCAGTTATGAAGACCTAAGACTCCTACTTTGGGGGCCGTGGTTTCGAATCTCGAACCCGTCGAGGACACTTTTGTTTTTCTCAACTTATTTATTGTTCCAATTATTGAAAATGGGGAAGAACTTTGTATTCGGGTGTGTTGTAGTTTTTTTGTTTTACACGCAAAATCAGCTGCCACAAATAATCATCGGACAGGGTTGAGTGATATATCATATTAAAGCCCTTTCAATTGTGATTCGAACGACATTAAAAAGTTTTAAAACAATATTCAGAGTGTTGAGAAATACCGGTTTGAAATTTTTGACTTTGGTCTAATTTCGAGCTTATTAGTAAGGTAGTTAGTAATTGCAATAGCTTAATTTAAGCCGTGAAAACTTAATTTTACTCGTGTAAAGGTAGTTTTATAGCGCATTTTTGCGAAAAATTTCCGTTAAAAAAATTGAAACTCTTTTTTTTTTAAATATATTTTTTGACCCATTTTACTATGACTCAAATATGCCTAAATTCTACTTTTTGTTCAGATTTTTTTTATCACAACATGCAGAAAAAACGGCACCGACTTGGGAAAATGTTTTTGTATTTTTTTAAGACTGTGGTCGGAACATTCTGTGCTACTTGCACAGTAACCGGCTATTCTTGTTTATTTTTTTTTTATTTTAATGCTTTCGTTTGCCATTTTTGGCTGTGTTCGTTAAGTGCAGCCTGTGTGTGTGTTGTTCCGATCGCCCAAGGCGAGGAGGAACTTTAGATTTGGGTGATGGAAGTCACATTTGAGATGTTATTGTGAGCGAACAAGTAAAAAGGCTAACACATAGTGTTTCTGTATTTAAACAAGGATGGCTTTTTACTGTGCACGTAACACAGAATGTTCCGACTATAGACTTCAAAAAACACACAAAAAAGTTTTTCAAATCATAGTCGTTTTTTTTTGCGTGGTGTGACAAAAGGCTCTGAACAAAAATCTAAAACTTAGACATATTAGACGTTCATAGTAAAATAGGCAATTGTAATTCTACAACAGTCTTCACGAGAAATTTGTCTAGAAAAACAATTTGACTCAAAAAAGTTCAAATAGAATTATTGAAATTTTTGATTCCCAAAATAACGTTAAAAAGTTGCCAAACGAATTTTACCCGAGTAATTCTAAAATGAAGCATAAATAGGTCATTGCGAACGGCTTTTATTAAGCATAACAAAGCCTGCTCGCTCGCTTTGTACGTATACTCGAAAATTAGACTAAAAATCGAAAATTTTAAACTTGAAAATTTTAATTTTTAATCGAAAGTTTTTTTCTCAATGCTGGTACTTTTTTTGAAATTTTTGTAATGCCGTTCGAATTACAACTGCAACAGTTTTAATATGATATATCACTCGACACATTCCGATAATTATTTGTGGTACCTGATTTTGCGTTAAAAACAAAAACACTAAAACGCACCCGAATACGAAGTTCCTCTCCATTTTTAATGGGCGGACCAATTAGCTCTTATGGCTCTAAATTAGTTCTAACTAGCTGGCAACACGTCGCGAATGTTTCACCCATTATCACCATGTACTCGATGAGTCTACTTTTTCTCAAAAAATATGATTGAACGTTAAAGTTTTCTGTTGTAATCTTTCTTCTTTTTCAAGCGCTTTAAATTATTTTCCAATAAGCGACAACGTATGCAATATGGATATAGTTTTTCATTCATTTTTAAAGACTATTCATGCCTTTATGTATCGCTAGAGTTGCGAAGCTTCACTTGGCCTGTTTTAAAATCATTGAATTCTTCATTTTGTTTTCAATGTTGGATCTCATTGGTGAAAAAAATACGTGATTCGTAATTTTCGACACGCTCTCGAAATTATTTACAGAACAATGAATAAAATTTGTAATGATGATTTAGGATGAGCAGGGGGTGATTTTGGAGGAGTGGGTTGATGTGGGCCATGGGATGAAGAGACTGGAGGCGTGGGTGGAGCAGACCCAAAAGACACTGGAGAGACCCGAGGAACATGTGAATGTGAGAGACCAGCTGCAGAAGAAAGGAGTAAGTCAGTTCTGCGATGACTTTGAATGATTCTTAAAGCCTTAAGAGAATAGTCAGCCAGCTCAACTTTGAAAACGTTTTCACTTTAAGAAATACTTTTTTGGTTTACTGAACACTTTTTTCACAATTTTCGGTTTACGGATCAGGTAATTTCATTTTCGGTGTACTGATCTGGTCTGCCCGTTTTCGAGTTGCTGATATATCGGTTTACTGACCGGCCTCCCTTTTTTCTATTCATTGCCTTTTCAGGAGTTGATTGCCGAGATAGAGGGTAAGAAGACAGAAGCTACTGAGTTGGTGAACAGGAAAAAGAAAGTGTCCCAGGCACTGGGAGAGAAACAGACCACGGCATCCGGAACCTCTGGGCTGATTGAGGAGGAGAGCTTATTCGCTGACCAGGTCAGTTTTAGAAGAATCTTTTTTGCAACCAAATTCGGGAATAGCTTTTCTGGACGCTTTTTCCAAGAGCATTCAAATTTAAAAGGTTTTGAAATCAAGTGCGTTGATAATAATCAGGGACATCCCTGAACACAAATGAGGTTTCCCATACAAAGCTGAACAGTTCGTATGTTGGTGCTTTCTTTCATCGATAAAAGAGTCACAAATAGTCATTATTTATAGGAGTTTGAGAAAATACTCCTAAATTTGAAGAATCTTTAAAAAATAAATGACTTTTCCAAAAACATGCAACGTTTTTTTTAAAATCATGCCTGAACACATTTGTGAAAATTAAGCGCTCATTTCCTTTTGCTATTTAATGTAACCTTTCTCAATGTAGTATCTAGTTGCGCAAAAATGGCCCCCTATAATGGGCCAATCAATTGGTTAAGCATAAATGTTTAGTGTCGCTTGTAACGAGTCCCCTCGATTCGCAATAGGGTGAAAAATTAATAACGAAATCCGACAAAATTTATCATTTTTGTTTCAGCTGTCCATGTTGGAACACGAGGCCAAAGAACAGGAAAGTGTGTTGCGAGAATCCGTCAAGATTCAGGACGCTTACGATAGAGACGTCGACAGACTGAAGGCACTCATTGACGATGCCCAGAAGCAGATCAATGCTAACTCCGTCAAACCGAAAAACATAGATGCTCTCAAGAAACAAATAGCGGAACACAAGGTGCTTGCTTAAAACCTTTTATTCGACGCTTTTCGCTGCAGTCATTTTTTTTACAGGATATATCAAAAGTAGACGCTCACTGAAGCCAATTTCAAGTTGGTGAAGACCCTTTTTGGGAGAGGAAGGCATCTTATGGATGGATATGAGTTCGACTCGTATAGCATTTCGTTTTTTGTTTAAATCAAAAATGCCGAGCTTTCAAACTAACGGACTTTTTTATTGCTCTTAGAACTGTTTATTTTATTATTCATGATTTGCAATCATATTTTTTCTGTTAACCCTCAGAAACTTTTTCGTAATCCTTTTTTTATTTGACAGGCACTGAGAGCTGAAATTCAAAAGTACGCCAAGGAGATCTATGCCATCAACGAAAAGACTCGCAAGCTGGCAAGACTCGGAGGACGAAGACAACGGAAGAGCAACGACATGCGATCCCTCTTTCCGAAAGGACGTCCCAAAGCCGGAACTCCCTCTGACTTCTCTCCCATCATGGAGGGATCCGCTTCGCCACTTAGCCCCCATTCTTCAAGTTTCGTAGCAATCGGGAGGTCTAGGGAGGACCTCTTGATGGGATCCATGGGGTCTCTAGGACTCACAAGGTCCAGAGAAAACATCTCGAAATCCAGAGAAAGTTTATCAAAGTCGATTCGAGGGTCACGTGAGGACGTTGCACAAAGCAGTTTGACTGAACCACCTTCCAGTAACCTTTCAAAGTATACATTTTTGAATGTTGTGACGTCACGAAATTTGGAAACCATAAAAGAGCCCAGCGAACTCTCTCGAAGTACTAATGACGATTCAGCTGAAGTCCAGGAACCGGAGATCAAATTAAAAGAAAATATTATACTTGACTTGGAAATTCCTCCGAATGAACCGATTACATCATTGTCCTCTAATTCGAGTCTGTCTTCTAGTGGAAATTTTCTTTTGACATACGCAACACCTCCTTTTATGGAAACTACTCCCGTCGACTCTAGTGGATTTCAAAGTGTAACGAGTTCTCGGGATTCTAAGAGGTGTAATGTTTGGGGCCTTTCGCCTAGAGGAAAATTAACGGAAATTTCTGATGAAGAAATGAACTCAAAACCAACTGCAAATGAAAAATTAAACAATGAGAATTCTTTGCAGTTTTCTAGAGCGCCGATTCTGAAGTCAAATTTTAGTCCTCAGCCGTCGAAATCCACTCTTAACTTGCGTAGAGAGTCTGTCATTGGAGACTTCACGTCTGGAAACGCGCATCAAGAAACGCCGGGAAAATCGACCTCAGTTATTGGCCCAAAATTAACTAGATCAGCAGAATCGGAAAAATACGCGAAAAACTCAAATGAAAAATTTTCTTCATCTTTACCGCGTTGAAATAATACTTAACATCGCGAACAGTTTAGAAATCTCAACTAATTTTAAAATTATTCGATTGTATTTATGTCCTCAAAATTGTAAAAAGCTTTCATTTTGTAAATATTTCATGGAAATTAATCAACCCGATAATTTAAATTAGAATCGTCTTGAAGTTGTTTAACAACTGTATATGCTGCTTGTTCGATTGGATGAACGAGTTTTGATTTAGTACCCACCCTTAAATATTGATGCTCAATGTCTCTTTCCAATGCGACGTCAACGCGTACAGCAAAATGATTTTTCTCTAACACAGTACTGATTTAAATTAACCGGACAAAGCGAACACCAATGGAAACTTCAAACGCATTTTTCTCAAATTGGGTTAAGATTAGACAAAAAAGAACAAGAGTTGCTTAAATTTTTCTTGGTGCCATTCATTTTGTTAGATTCGGAACCAAAATTGTACCCCAAAAATGGGTTATTTTGGCTTTTTTTTAGTTTATCATGAATTACGCTAAAACTACCAAATTAATTATTGACAAAATTTTATAAAAAGAAGCCTCTTAAACAGCTCAAAAAGTTTCTAGAAAAGTAACATCTCCAAAAATCCGTATAAAAGAATATATTTTTTCATGATATCCAAAAATTGTCAATTTTACCAAATAAAATTAAAAAATTATTACCCAAAAACAAAATTTACACTTTCTGCTTAAATTTTTGAAGATCTACACTTGATAGAACTTTGTTAGGCTGTGTTGTAAGAGGCTTCTTTTGATCAAATTTTGTCATCAATTATTTTGGTAGTTTTAGCGTAATTTTTGAAAAAATATAAAAAGCCAAAATAACCCATTTTTGGGATACAATTTTAGTTCGGAATCTAACAAAATGAATGGCACCATGAAAAAGTTAAGCAACTCTTTTTCTCTTATTTTTTCTCTTATCTTAACCCAATTTGGAAAAAAACGCGTTTGAATTTTCCAATGTCGATAGTCAAAATAAATGAGCACTATTCTTAGGAGCTGAAACAGATTTGATAGATATAAGGAAAGTTTTAAAGTCGAAACGTAGAGAAACCACTAATTTACAACTTTTTGTCAATTATACGTGCCTCAAAATTTGAATCTGATTTTGAAATGGTAATTATTGCTATTCAAAATCAATACAGTTCATCGATGATGCTATTTGAGGTTAAATCATCAGCGCCAGTCTAAAGTGTGATTTTCTTCACTTTTCAAGCCGATTTTGAATTCTAAGAACGTTTTTTTTGTGCATTCGTATCGTTTGATTCGTGAAACTTCCCTGAACGCAGCTGGGTTCGGAAATTTTAATGTTATGTCGCGTTGAAAGGTTGAACGAATTAAGCAGCAATTACATGATATATTTAATAGAATGCTTGTAATAACGAAATGATATGTCCATCTCGTCGGTTTTCGGAAAGCAATCTCGCCAAATTTTCATAAAAAAGAATGAAAAAGTATTGCAAGATATAAATTCTCTCCTGATGAGCAATTAAATTGCATGAAACTCGTCTAGTCTAAAATTTTGAAAGCATGGAAACGTTGCATCTACCACAGTTCTGATAGTTTTTTTTTGTTAGAAGCACAAAACACTCAAATTGAAATTTGCATATCTGAAGAATAGAAAATTGTTGAACTCAGTAAAAAACTAGCAATTAACTTCTCTTGACACAAATTGTGACCAATTACACAATGGTCAGCATTGGCTTGAACCAAACTTTAATTGCCTGGCAAATTGTGAATTTTGTGCAAATTTTGAAATGTGTGATTTGTCTAAAACTTACGTGTATAAAAATTTTAAAGCTAGTTGATGTGATTTTCACTGTTAAAACAAATATTCTACTAAGTTTTTATGCTAGTCGATACGCGCCTTCTTTGCTATTTTCTTACTAAAAAGCTTGAGGCAAAAAATACTGAGAGGCATTAGAAATTTTGATTGCTAGCATAAACATTTTTTTAAAACTAAAAGTACAATCCAACTGAATTGAAACAAAATTACGAAATCAACTATACCGTGAGAAATTTTTTTCCGGCAGTTTCTTGTGTATATTTTCACTTGGGAAAAACTTTATTGAGCAAAATCTGGTGTGCAATTCTTCCAATTATCTGATAAAGACCTGCAGAAAATTTAACAAGCATTGAACCAACGCAAAAGTTCTCATATCAGGACAAACTCTGATTTTCTTAACTTTATATAAAGTATTCGAGTTAGTTTTTGTTTAAATCTTAAAGAAACTCAAAAAACAATTTTAAAAATTTTAGGAATATTTTTTTGGCAAATTTTACCCGACACGCAATGTAAAATTCACAGTTAATTAATTTTTGGAGGTAACTAAACCAGCCAAAGGATAAGCTAACCGTAATTGTGCAGAGTATATAATCCAGCTAAAAAGTTTTATCATATGAATGAAAATGCAAAACTGCATAGCTTCTGTAAATGTTACATAATTGTTACATAACTATTATATAACTTATACGTAATTTCGGCTGCTTGATACTTTGGTTGGTTAATACCTCGGCTGGTTTATATACCACCTTAATTCTCGTTTCAATTTGAAGTTTTTGGACCTACCAGCTCGTCTTAAATTAGTTTGGAATGATTTTTGTGCCGGCTTAATATGCCGCTTAGAATGCGAGTGAATAAAAGCCCGCTTTAGTTAAACTTATAACTTATGCAAATTGGCTAAAGAAGTCACGAATATTAAACTTCATTACAAAAGTAACAGGTTGAAACTCTTTGCGTTTGAGCTCAAACTTTTTTACGCCTGTAAAACATTTTTGCTCAAAATTCTAATCTAAGCGGTCAGTTATGAGAAAAAAAATTCGTCAAAATTTCCTTATTAAAAATCAATTATCATAAGCGAAAAAAATATATTAAAAATAATCTAAGGAAGAAACAAATTTTTGATTTTTTTTCTGCAACTAAAGCAAATATTGCATGAACGTTGCTGAATGAATGCAGATCCTTAAGAATTTTGTAAGGTTCAAGATTACTTGGGATCGGTTTACAATCTGAAAAAAAGTCACCGCGCTAATCAATTTTCTCACAAAATTTCTCAATAACTACCTCTGTTGATACTTTTTTTTAAATTTCCAAACCTAATTTATCTTCTCAAAATTTGATCTCAAACTCAGAGCGAATAATTGGTTGCCAGAACTAACGTTTAAGTATTTGTTACCTTTTTATAAAATCAGACTTACGGATTAACCTTACAAATTGCACCCCCTTTTAAGGTAAAATACTGCAGTAAATTTTCTTCTCAAGCATGCATTAATGTGGTAAATTGATTTGGTTTAAAATATTCATATCACACTTAAAGTCCAGATTGTGGTTGGCTAGGCTATAAAGTCAAATAAATTGATGTTTTAATATAATTGGAATACAGCCAAAAAAGCATGCAGATCTTATCCAGGGGCACAACAGCGGTTCTCTGTAAAGAGCAGAACAGTTTGCTGCAGTTTGGTCCTTTCCCTTGTGGATAAATCGCCTAAATCATTTTTTCGATTAGCTAGATGATATTATTTGTTCTCAATTTTCTTGAACGATTACTAGCGGATAGTCAGAAAACAAAATTACTTTGCGTATCAATTGAGTTTTAAAATTTCAAGAGCCTTTTAGTGAGCTGTGCACTTCGAATTAGGATATCAAGAAAAAAAACTATCAAATAGGGCAACCCAATTTTCGCAATTAGCTAGTTTGGAATTTAAGTGTGGAAACTGGCCGTTGGAGCTGAATGTGGGTCGGCTGCCAAGTTATTTTGAATGTAAAACTACTCTGCATCATGTTAATTTGAACTTATTTATCGATCAATTATCAACTAATTATCATCATAAAGCAGTTTTTGATTGAATGTGGTCTTTAACGCGGGCAAATCTGCAAACATTTGGCGAAAAATTGGATTATAGACTATAGTTGTTTTCTTAGCAGTTTGCATATTAGAAAAATTTATCATTTTTTTGCAATTTTTTCTTCAGATTTTACATTTTAATTTTTTCCTATAGAGATCATTGGTAATAGTTGATGGTCTTCAATGATTCCTATGTATAACAAATGGCCACTATGTAAAGCTAATGATCCCTATGTATACTAAAAAATCCATATGTATAACTTATGATTCCTATGAATAAACAATGACCCATATGAATAGTTATTGATCCCTTTGTATAACTAACTAATGATCCCTATGTGTGTCCAATGATCTCTTTGTATAACTAAATTTCTTTGTGTATACCTAAAACCTCCTAAGCTTAACTATTAATCCCTATGCATAACTAATGAACCTCATGTGTACCTAGTGATTCCTATATATAACCAATAATCCCTATGTGAAACCAATGAGCCCTATGTATAATAAAAGATCCCTAGAAATAACCTATAATCCCTGTGTATGGCTTTTGATCGCTGTTAGTTTATGGTCCCAATTTATAACTATTGATCCTTATCTAATTTGCACATAGCTAGCCAATTTCTCTTCATTGTAGAACACCAAGGAACTTTTAGTTATCCCTAGGTATAGACAAGAATCTTTATCAATAACTAATAGTCCATATTTTCATCAAAAAATCCTTGTGTATCAAATAAAACAAATGTCAAAATAACTGGAAGTGATCCTAATGATTATATAATGATTCATATATAGGTCTACTGATGCCGATTTCTATCTAATGATCAGGATGCACACATAAGATCCCAATGGGAAATTTTGTACCAATGATTCATGATTCTGAATGATTTATTTTAGGGAACGAACCCAATCTAACCCAGTCAAACTTTATACCAATTGATCCCAATGTGAAGTTTTAATAGTCATGATCCCAATTGTTGTTTTGTTCCGGCTGAAAAGTTTTTTCATTGCGCTCAGCCGAGTGATTTTTTCTCTCTTACCGCTGCTACAAAATTGGGTACAATTAAGTTGTGCACATTTCTCACAGCTGTCTTGCAACTAAAGTTTTAATTATAACCTCCCACACTTTACAAAACTCTCAAGTGATCGTTTGCTTGGAAATGTTTTAGACGAAAAAATCCGGTCGTAAAAAGAATCCAGACTCGAAAAGTTCAGTTGTTATAAAGCAGTTGTTATAAAACTAGCTATCAGTATTTTTTCTTTGAGCGCAATCATTTTAGGGTAAAATGGGGTTTTTTAATTAGCTATACACATTCTTCTATAGAAAGTTTCTTAATAGTGAAAGTTTGCAGATCGAATAAAACAGTTGAACTTTTTTAGTACACTCAAACTCTGAATCTGACGCCACCTTTCTGTTTGAACGTTTCCTCCGTAGTGATTGCCACCGTATCACAACTCATAACCAAAATTATCCTTTCTTTATTTGACTTTTTGTTCCGATCGGTGAAAACATGGAAGAAATTTGTATTCTGATGTCTATAGTTTTTTTCCGCGCGACTTCAAGTACCAAAATGATCGGATTGATTCGAGTGATATATCAAATTGAAACAATTTCAATCGTCAATTGAAGCATATTCAAAATTTCTTATAAATTCGTCAAAAAATTTGTCTAATGGGTTCTTTTGGAAATTGGAGGGCGCCTCTACAAAATCCGTCATAAAAATGAAGGTGATTCTGAAGGATCTCAATTATCCTAGGCTGAAAACAAGACAGTTTCGACGGAACTGGAAGTGTATATCTAAAGAGAAAACAGAATGACGACTTCACAGAAGAGATAGACAATATGGATGACTCCTCCGGGTTAGAATTTCCGATATATAACTTCTGATAGTTATAAACTAGCAGATCGGATCTGATAGTTATGATTTTCCATCTGATGTCTTATGAAATTCAGGCGGATACAGCAAGCGAGCAGGCGTATAGTTAAAAAACACACTCTTTTATGAGCCGCAAAAATTACATTTACTTGAATGAAAATGAATTTTGCGAAAAAAATTAGCGCCTTTTTGGGAAACAAAATTTAATCTTTATTTTCACAAAATTTTAAAAACTCTTTTTTTGAGTTTTTCTAATTCATTTTTTTTCTTGCAAAAATTGTTGTGAACTAAGCTTGAATAACTATGGCTATCAAAAATGATTAGTTTCTAGATTTCCTTGTTGTTCCGACCATTAAAATTGAGAAAAGTTTGCCTTTTTTTGGTTTTTCAAGCAAAATTAGGTACCACAAACATTCATTGGAATGATTCCAGTGATAAATCAGATTGAATCCTTTTCAGTTTAGGCAGAAAGACAGAAAAAATTACAAAAGATTTGTTTGTTATTCATTTTTTGAATATGACTTTCGTTAATTATGTCTAATTCACTATTCGTTAAGTGAAGAACTCTTGTATAACGTCTTAGCTGAGGAAGGAAAAAGGGTTAAAAGCTAATCTAATGTTGAAATTAGGTTTTAACACATTAAAAGGTAAGTTGAGTTAATACCGTGGAAATTTAGTTAAACATCAACAACAGACAAGAATTGTAATGATAAGAATTGTAATCTTAAAACTACGCCAGTCTTAACAGGTAAAAAACTAAGTTTTGTCTAGGTCATGTAGCAGCACTCTTGCGACATCATTATAAATTGCAAAACTTACCCTTCTGAAGAAAGGGTAGAATGTGAAAGAAATTATTTCTTTTTTCCACCCAACAAAAAAAATTTGTTGAACACCCCGGTTGACCAAAAATGCTTATCATACAATTCTCAAAAATGGGAAACTTCTTGTCATACAATTCCATACAATTCCATACGTACAGAAAATTGTATGAAATCTCTATAATCAACATTTTTTTCGTAAATGGAAATTGTATGACTAACAATTTTGCCATTAATGGAAATTGTATGACTAAAAATTTGTCATTTATGAGAACTTTATGACAAATAATTTTCGAAACTTTTTTTTTTCAAATGCGGCACAAATTACACTAGAGCACATGTAATAAGCCATGCAATCTCAGAATAAGCCGTGCAAATCTTCTCAACCCTTTAGATAGCAACAGGGTCCTAATGTGATCTTAAGGAAGCAACACTGGAGATGGGGTTACCTCAAAAAAATATGAGAAAAAAATCTTTATTTTCAAAAAAAAAATTTCATACCTGCGTGAAATATCTCCGACAAACCTCCTGCAGTTCGGTAATCGCATCGTGAATCCACTAGTTCTGACATCCACAAAAGCATTTCCTCTGAATGTAACATTCGCCCGGAAAGTACATAACGACGGAAAAAACTATATCCTATAACGACTGGCTAACGTCAAGATAAAGCCTCACTTGGTTTTCACCGTCTCTACCGAACTCAAATCGGAATGTTCCTCATAACATCGGGTCAACGAGTTGTTATCGCTTAAAGGCTAACATCCGAGTCACGCAGATTAACTTAAGTGCATGCAAAATAGTGATCTCATGGATGGGTGTCAATAGCCCCAGACCACGAGGTCACTCCTAAAAACGGGATAGATACATTATCAAGCTACCATAATACTATTGTTAGGTTACCATATTACTATTGTTTTTTACTGCAGAGAAAATCACCCTATCCATCGGAGATGGATCGACCATTTGCTTAACCCTTAGATAGCCTGAAACTGCAAATAGATGTTACAATTTAAATTCAGGATATCTCCGGAAGCTAAAATATTTTGAAACAACAGTTCGGAAGTATATCCCCAGACCCTTCCGAGTCCTTCAATATTCCCGAATAAACGTCTTTTTCACGACCAGGAAGGGTTGCCGTCTTCACTCTTGACGTTCACGATCGAATGTATCCTCCCGGTAACGATTGTATCAAAACAATCGTTGCAATTCGGAAGGCTTCTTGTTTTTCCGATAATCGCCTCTCCTGATGTTGTCACAAGTTTTCTCCACAAGTAAGTATCACGGTTCTTTTTACGATTCTTTTTTTTCTGTATTTCAATTTTCGCAAATTTTAAAAAGGTCACGTGACTTTCTTTTCGAACGAATTTTTTACAAATTAAGCATGTCAGCTCAAAGTGACCCTCTCCGATCCGTTCTTTTTGCAAGATAAGACCGCTAAACACAGAAAGTGCTCTTTTGTAGAGTCGAATTCGTTGTAGCGAAGCAGTTTTGGCGGCTTTTCGGTCGAATGTCACACACTCCCCGGTCAGCCCTGGTCAATGTCCTCATTGAACTGGGAGTCATTCATCAAAATGGTACAGTGCCATCAAACAGAATTTACAAAAAGCATCAAAAGAATTTTGTCTACATCACATTGACTCACTACGTGCTCATAAATGGCATCATACTACATCACTATAGCCTTCCAAATTTTTTTTACTAATCTGCACATGAGAATATGCCTAGAGATAAATTTTCTTTTGTGGCTTCCATTGCCATTTTCTTAATAAAAAACTTTTTCTCCCATGTTTAAAAAAATGTTGGAACGCAGGAAACTCCTGCCAACCAACAAATTAAAACTATCCTACTAAGTCTAGTCACTTCCGGAGGCGTTTAAGTCATAAACTGAAAATTAAAATTCAGATACTCTGTGGTTAGAAAGAACAATGAAATAATCTCCCTCTTCAAGAGATTTTTCAAATTCTTTATGTCACCACAAAGTGAACAGTAGTCTTAGTTGCTTAATTGAAAACAATCATGCAGGCTGGAGTAGTTTATATGTACTTTTGACTCAAGCCTCTCATAAATAACTAATAAGTGTATTCTAAAACCACTCAATCAAATCATGTGGAAAATCAATATCTTTAATGTTTTTAAAAGTTTAAGTTTGAACTAAAGTTTTCAAGTTTTCAATTCATCTTAGTAAGCTTGGTTACTCTATTCAGTTTTTCTACACAGGACTATGTTCCCTCCTTTCACTTCATTTCAATTTTGTATCGTTTAGAAGTTCTAAAACGTCTAAATGCTTCTTTGTTGCTCACTTTTATTCGGTTCTCTCTTTCTCTCTTTCAACTCATCTCCTCTCCTTGCGAGATTGACTCCACATTTTCGGTTTCTGTATCCACCAGCACATCAGTTGCCAATCTAACAATTTTGGAGGCGTTCCTCCAACACCTTTGCTCCTCCACCCTTTGCTTGCAACGGGGCTGGGGATCCACCGATGTCTCTTTGTTCCTACAGAAGCTATCACATTCATCACATTCCTTTCCAGGTCTTCTCTCAACATGTCTTCTCGTCCTCCTCCCTCTAGATCAATCGTCCTCACTGTTCTCTTCACAGCGGTGGTCACGGCACTCCAATGAGTCACAAAAGCTTGCTTGAAAGCTTGTGGTCCTATGTCCAGTTGGAACGAACTGTACACACTGCTGTGTTTTGAAATGTGCTTCTTGGCACATTCATACAAACCTGCAGTCATAATGGCCCTAAACCATGCCATCAGTCGTCTCCTGGCCCATATCTTCTTCACTTCCATCGGAATATTTAAGACTTTACACGTTGTCTCGGAAAGATCTAAGTCTTTCCGACAGTTGAGCTCTTCCAATTGTTCCTTGGTCGGCGCTTTCTGTCTATTCTTCTCTCCTACATGAGCTTCCAGCCACTTGATTGCCATCATCACTCCAACTACGATTATCGTTATTCTCTGTGATGAGTCTGGTAAACCCATGGAGAGCAACTCTCCAGCGTCCCTGAAGAGCACCAGATTACTACGCGCGGGATGCCACCATGTCTGCAACAAACAGCGCCACGAAAACTCATCATGCGTCAGCATGATGCTCCTCCAGTTCCGACATCCAAACGTTTCTAGCAGCGGCTGCACTTCTATCATTACATGGTGGATTTTATCACTCTCATCAACTGTGTTGTAATCTGTGGCTGCTGATCTTTATAATTTCTAAGCGTGCAGTAGCGGAGTAAATTACTACAAATTTTCTTTTTTTTCCGACCTAAGTTGCAAATAAAAGTGTTACTTCCACTTCAGTTCCGACATCTCGGAAAGATCTAAGTCTTTCCGACATTTGAGCCCTTCCAATTGTTCCTTGGTCGGCGCTTTCTGTCTATTGTTCTCTCCTTCATGAGCTTCCAGCCACTTGATTGCCATCATCACTCCAACTACGATAATCGTTATTCTCTGTGATGAGTCTGTTAAACCCATGGAGAGCAACTCTCCAGCGTCCTTGAAGAGCACCACATTTTTACGCGCGGGATCCGGTCGTAAAAAGAATCCAGACTCAGAAAGTTCAGTTGTTATAAAGCAGTTGTTATAAATCTAGCTATCAGTAGTTTTTCTTTGAGCGCAATCATTTTCGAGTAAAATGTTTTTTTTTTAATTAGCTATACACATTCTTCTTTAAAACTTTTCTTAACAGTGAAAATTTGCAGATCGAATGAAGCAGTTGAATTTTTTTAGTACACTGAAACTCTGAATCTGACGCCATCTTTCTGTTTGAGCGTTTCTTCCGTAGTGATTGACACCGTATCACAACTCATAACCAAAATTATCCTTTGATTATTTGACTTTTTGTTCCGATCGGTGAAAACATGGAAGAAATTTTTATTCTGATGTCTATAGTTTTTTTCCGCGCGACTTCAAATACCAAAATGATCGGATTGATTCGAGTGATATATCAAATTGAAACCCTTTCTGCCGTTAATTGAGCCATTTTCAAAATCTCAAAGAAATCCATGCAGTTGTCCTCTGGAAATTGGATAGCTCTATAAAAACTAGGATCTCAATCATCCTTAAGTGGATACAAGACAGTTCCGACTGAACTGGAAGTATATATCAAACGAGAAAACAGAATGACGACTTCACAGAAAAGATAGACAAAATGGATGACACCTCCGGGTTAGAATTTTCTATCTATTACTTCTGATAGTTATAAAATAGCAGATCGGATCTGATAGTTATAATTTTCCATCTGATTTCTAATAAAATTCAGGCGGATACAGCAAGCGAGCAGGCTGATAGTTAAAAAACACACTCTTTTATGAGCTGCAAAAATTATATTTACTTGAATGAAAATGAAAGCGCCTTTTTGGGAAACAAAATTTAATCTTTATTTTCACAAAATTTTAAAACCTCTTTTTTTGGGTTTTTCTAATTCATTTTTTTTTCTTGCAAAAATTGTTGTGAACTAAGCTTGAATAACAATAGCTATCAAAAATGATTAGTTTCTAGATTTCCGTGTTGTTCCGACCATTAAAATTGAGAAAAACTTGCCTTTTTTTGTTTTTCAAGCAAAATTAGGTACCACAAACAATCATTGATTTGATTCCAGTGATAAATCAGGTTCAATCCTTTTCAGTTTTGACAGAAAGACAGAAAAAATTGCAAACGATTTGATTGCTATTCGTTTTTTGAATATGACTTTCGTTAATTATGCCTAATTCACTATTCGTTAAGTGAAGAACTCTTGTATAACGTCTTAGCTAGGCAACTGAGGAAGGAAAAAAGGTTTAAAGCTGATCTAAAGTTGAAATTTAGTTTTTAACAAATTAAATGGTAAGTTGAGTTAATACCGTGGAAATTTAGTTAAACATCAAAAACAGACAAGAATTGTAATGATAAGAATTGTAATCTTAAAACTACGCCAGTCTTAACAGGTAAAAAACTAAGTTTTGTCTAGGTCATGTAGCAGCACTCTTGCGACATCATTATAAATTGCAAAACTTACCCTTCTGAAGAAAGGGTAGAACGTGAAAGATATTATTTCTTTTTTCCACCCAACAAAAAAAATTTGTTGAACACCCCGGTTGACCAAAAATGCTTATCATACAATTCTCAAAAATGGGAAACTTCTTGTCATACAATTCCATACAATTCTATACGTACAGAAAATTGTATGAAATCTCTATAATCAACATTTTTTTCGTAAATGGAAATTGTATGACTAACAATTTTGCCATTAATGGAAATTGTATGACTAAAAATTTGTCATTTATGAGAACTTTATGACAAATAGTTTTCGAAGCTTTTTTTTCAAATGCGGCACAAATTACACTAGAGCACATGTAATAAGCCATGCAATCTCAGAATAAGCCGTGCAAATCTTCTCAACCCTTTAGATAGCAACAGGGTCCTAATGTGATCTTAAGGAAGCAACACTGGAGATGGGGTTACCTCAAAAAAATATGAGAAAAAAATCTTTATTTTCAAAAAAAAAATTTCATACCTGCGTGAAATATCTCCGACAAACCTCCTGCAGTTCGGTAATCGCATCGTGAATCCACTAGTTCTGACATCCACAAAAGCATTTCCTCTGAATGTAACATTCGCCCGGAAAGTACATAACGACGGAAAAAACTATATCCTATAACGACTGGCTAACGTCAAGATAAAGCCTCACTTGGTTTTCACCGTCTCTACCGAACTCAAATCGGAATGTTCCTCATAACATCGGGTCAACGAGTTGTTATCGCTTAAAGGCTAACATCCGAGTCACGCAGATTAACTTAAGTGCATGCAAAATAGTGATCTCATGGATGGGTGTCAATAGCCCCAGACCACGAGGTCACTCCTAAAAACGGGATAGATACATTATCAAGCTACCATAATACTATTGTTAGGTTACCATATTACTATTGTTTTTTACTGCAGAGAAAATCACCCTATCCATCGGAGATGGATCGACCATTTGCTTAACCCTTAGATAGCCTGAAACTGCAAATAGATGTTACAATTTAAATTCAGGATATCTCCGGAAGCTAAAATATATTGAAACAACAGTTCGGAAGTATATCCCCAGACCCTTCCGAGTCCTTCAATATTCCCGAATAAACGTCTTTTTCACGACCAGGAAGGGTTGCCGTCTTCACTCTTGACGTTCACGATCGAATGTATCCTCCCGGTAACGATTGTATCAAAACAATCGTTGCAATTCGGAAGGCTTCTTGTTTTTCCGATAATCGCCTCTCCTGATGTCGTCACAAGTTTTCTCCACAAGTAAGTATCACGGTTCTTTTTACGATTCTTTTTTTTCTGTATTTCATTTTTCGCAAATTTTAAAAAGGTCACGTGACTTTCTTTTCGAACGAATTTTTTACAAATTAAGCATGTCAGCTCAAAGTGACCCTCTCCGATCCATTCTTTTTGCAAGATAAGACCGCTAAACACAGAAAGTGCTCTTTTGTAGAGTCGAATTCGTTGTAGCGAAGCAGTTTTGGCGGCTTTTCGGTCGAATGTCACACACTCCCCGGTCAGCCCTGGTCAATGTCCTCATTGAACTGGGAGTCATTCATCAAAATGGTACAGTGCCATCAAACAGAATTTACAAAAAGCATCAAAAGAATTTTGTCTGCATAACATCGACTCACTACGTGCTCATAAATGGCATCATACTACATCACTATAGCCTTCCAACTTGAGTTACTAATGTGCATTTGAGAATATGCCTAGAGATAAAGTTTCCTTTCTGGCTTCCATTGCCATTTTTTATTTAAAACCTTTTCTCCCATGCTTAAAAAATGTTGGGACGCAGGACGCTCCTGCCAACCCACACATTAAAATTATCCTACTAATTCTAGTCCCTTCCGGAATCATTTTAATTGTCAACGGTCCTGAATATTAAAATTAAGAAACTCTGTGGTTAGAAAGAACAATGAAATAATCTCCCTCTTCAAGAGATTTTTCATGTTCTTCATGTCACCACAAATAAAACAGTAATCTTAGATGCGTAAAAACAATCATGCAGGCTGGAGTAGCTTATATATACTTCTGACTCAAGCCTTTCATCAATAAAAATTAAGTGTTTTCTAAAACCACTCAATCAAATCATGTGGAAAATCGACATCTGTAATATTTTTAAAACTCAAAGTTTGAACTAAAGTTTTCAACTTTTCAATTCATTTAGTAAGCTTGGTTACTCTATTCAGTTTTTCCACACAGGACAAAGTTCCCTTTTTTCACTTCTTTTTTTTGTATCGTTTAGAAGTTCTAAAACGTCTAAATTCTTTTTTGTTGCTCACTTCTACTCGGTTCTCTCTCTCTCTCGTTCAGCTCTTCATATCGTCTGCTTGCGACATTGACTCGACACTCTCGATTTCCGTATCCACCAGCACATCAGTTGCCATTCTCACGATATTGAAGGCAGTCCTCCAACACTTTTGCTCCTCCACCCTTTGCTTGCAACAGGGCAGGGGATCCACCGATGTCTCTCTGTTTCTACAGAAGCCACTGTGGAGACACAACATCACATTCCTTTCCACGTCTTCTCTCAACATGTCTTTTCGTCCTCTTCCCTCTAGATCAATCGTCCTCACTGTTCTCTTCACAGTGGTGGTCACGGCATTCCGATGAGTCACGCAAGCTCGCTTGAAAGTTTGTGGTCCCATGTCCAGTTAGAATGAACTATACACTCTGCTGTGTTTTGACATGTGCTTCTTGGCATAATCATACAACCCTGCAGTCATGTTGGCTCTAAACCATGGCATCCGTCGTCTCCTGGCCGATATCTTTTTCACTTCCATCGGAATATTTAAGACTCTACACGTTTTGTATCGGAAAGATCTAAGTCGTTCCGACAGTTGAGCTCTTCCAATTGTTCCTTGGTCGGCGCTTTCTGTCTATTGTTCTCTCCTTCATGAGCTTCCAGCCACTTGATTGCCATCATCACTCCAACTACGATAATCGTTATTCTCTGTGATGAGTCTGGTAAACCCATGGAGAGCAGCTCTCCAGCGTCCCTGAAGAGCACTAGATTAATACGCGCGGGATACCACCATGTATGCAACAAACAGTGGCACCGAAACTCATCATGCGTCAGCATGATACTCCACAAGTTCCGAGATCTCGACGCTTCTAGCAGCGGCTCCACTTCCATCATTGCACGGTCGATTTCATCACTCTCATCATCTGCGTTGTAATCTGTGGCTGCTGATCTTTTTAGATTCTAAATAACAGTAAATAACTACAAACTCACAAACTACAAACTACAAATAACAGTAAAAAACTACATGCAGTAGCGGAGTAACAAACTACAAACTTTCTACTTTTCTAACCTAATTTGCAAATAAAAATGCTACTTTGGTGGCAGTTTTAAAAAATTGGGCTGTTTTAGCAGTATATTAGCAAAAATGAGATAGATAGCTATAAATAGTTCTTAGTATTGGTATAAACAGATTGCAAAGAAATTTAAGTGAAATCAAAAACTTAAGCCAATCTTTGGAGCGAGCCAGAAGGCCAAAAAGAGGTTTTTTTTCTGAAAAAATTATATCTTCACACTTACTTTGAACCAAGGAACGTTTTATATATCAAAACTCAGCTTTGTTTTTGTTTTTTCCATATTCTACAAACAGATAGCAAAAAAAACCATGTTTAAACCTGAAGCCCCAAAAAAGGTTTTAAGCCTGAAACCCGAAAAAAGGTTTTAAAATTAGTTTAAAAAATTATATCGTCACATTCACTTCAAACTTAGAAAGGTTTTATAAATCGAAATTCAGCTCTGTGTTTGATTCTTCCAAAAGCTATAAACATAAAGCAAAACAAAATATGTTAAAACAAAAACTTAAGCCAATATTAGGAGCGAGCCTGAAGCCCAAAAAAAGGGTTTTCTTATGTAAAAAATTTATATAGTCACATCCACTTCGATTTTAGAAATCTTTTTATAACAAAATTGAGCACTGTTATAAACACGATATTTATCAACAGATTCTGAAAAAAGTTGAGTTGAAATTAAAATTTTAGCCAGTCTTTGGAGCGAGCACGAAGCCGGAAAAAAGAATTTTTTTTTTATCGAAATGAAAATTATATAGTCACATTCAATTTTCATTTCGGCACGTATTATATATCAAAATCAAGCTCTGTTATTCCTCGGTTGATGGCTGTTAAGTTTTCACATTTCTGTTACACAAAACCTGCAACATGCAAAAACTTTAAAAAAGTTGGGATTTTTTTCAAAAGAAATTCACAATCACGCTGAGTTTGAGAAATTATTATATATCAAAATAGCCCTTTTAAAGTTCTAACGATTGCAGAAAAATGCAAAAAAATTACTGAGTACCTTTTGTTATAAAGGGCAGAACATTTTTTGAAGCGATATTTCAGGCCAAAACGAGCCCCTCAAACTGTACTTATAGATTTTTTGCACCCAAAAATATTGCTGTTAACATACTTCTATAACAGTACTGAATACGTGTCAATCAATTCCGACATCTTTTTTGGACCTGTCAAATTGACTACTTTAAATTTTTTTAAACTTTGATTTTGATAGTATCCATGCTTCGAATTATGTTCTTTAAATTGAATTGTGAGTAAAATTGTACCATTCAGCTTTGGAAAACACCATTTCAACCGTAAAATATTTAAATAAGGAAATCACTCGCTATAAACATTTAAAAAAACCTAAAAAATCGGATTGTACCTCGTCCAACCAGTCAATCTGCATTCCTAATCCACACCATGCTAACATTCAGCAAGTTTAAGAAAAATTACTGCCTCAATTGAACCAGAGTTGTTTGAAAACAAGAAATTTAGGGCAGAGTTTGAAGAAAACTATCGACACTAGAAAACAATATGGAAACTAACATACCGTATTGAGGACTGTAAACGCTTCAACCTGAGATCTGTAGCAATAAACAGCATATAAGGAGCAAAGTAAGATTGAGATTAAAGTTATTATATTCGGTTATCCGCGCAGCGTAAAAGAGTGTAGTATATATCAGAATTGATTTATTGTTTTGATTTTCGGTTCCGTAAAGCAGATTTTTTTTCAGATCCGCAATTTTTTTTCGATCCGTAAATCAGATCCGCAAATTTAGTTTTCATAACTCCATAACGCAAAAGCTGCGACGAGACAGGAATTCGATAAAGTGTTTTTTTTGTCTTCACAACCACTGAGATTAGGAATTTACTAAGCATCAAAAATTAGGCCTTTAGTTTTCTCCTGTTTGCCGAAGAAGCAGTCAAAAATTTACAATAATTTTTGATATTAACGGCAGAACATTTATTCAGGCGAGCTTTACATGCCAAATGAACTTCCCTTTCTGATACAAAATTTTGCGCTTAACGCAATATTTCAACCGTTTCTTAAGCCCTTATAAAATTCATACTGTTTTTCTGGAAACAATTGACAGAATATATGTGCTCGGGGTGTTTTTTTCTCCAGATAGAGTTTTTTTTATTTTTTAACTGGCTATTTTTAAATGAAAAAAAATAAGTTTTCTAGTTTCGCTTTCTTTTTGGTTTTTGGGCACCCAACGGAAAAATTGCTCAAATAGGAAATCGATTGGTAACTCGACATTAATATTGGTGATCAATGTGAATTTCCTGAAATTTGAAAAAAAAACATTTTGATAGATTTAAAAATTTGTAGAAAACGAAAAATTAATGAAAAATTTAAAATAATACCCTTTCTCGGTTTATCTCACTACATATCAACCATATTTTTTTCAAAAAACGTCACAAAAATTACAGATATTGCGTTTGGGTATGGAATTGTAAAATGTAAACTTTGTGAGCTCAAAAGAAAAAAAAATCTTCCAGTTTATTTTTTTCATTTTTGATTTTGTTATAATTTTCCATCTGATTTCTGATAAAATTCAGGCGGATACAGCAAGCGAGCAGGCTGATAGTTAAAAAACACACTCTTTTATGAGCTGCAAAAATTATATTTACTTGAATGAAAATGAATTTTGCAAAAAAAAATTAGCGCCTTTTTGGGAAACAAAATTTAATCTTTATTTTCACAAAATTTTAAAAACTCTTTTTTTTGGGTTTTTCTAATTCATTTTTTCTTCTTGCAAAAATTGTTGTGAACTAAGCTTGAAAAACAATAGCTATCAAAAATGATTAGTTTCTAGATTTCCGTGTTGTTCCGACCATTAAAATTGAGAAAAACTTGCCTTTTTTTGTTTTTCAAGCAAAATTAGGTACCACAAACAATCATTGGAATGATTCCAGTGATAAATCAGGTTCAATCCTTTTCAGTTTTGACAGAAAGACAGAAAAAATTGCAAACGATTTGATTGCTATTCGTTTTTTGATTATGACTTTCGTTAATTATGCCTAATTCACTATTCGTTAAGTGAAGAACTCTTGTATAACGTCTTAGCTAGGCAACTGAGGAAGGAAAAAAGGTTTAAAGCTGATCTAAAGTTGAAATTTAGTTTTTAACAAATTAAAAAGTAAGTTGAGTTAATACTGTGGAAATTTAGTTAAACATCAAAAACAGACAAGAATTGTAATGATAAGAATTGTAATCTTAAAACTACGCCAGTCTTAACAGGTAAAAAATTAAGTTTTGTCTAGGTCATGTAGCAGCACTCTTGCGACATCATTATAAATTGCAAAACTTACCCTTCTGAAGAAAGGGTAGAATGTGAAAGAAATTATTTCTTTTTTCCACCCAACAAAAAAAATTTGTTGAACACCCCGGTTGACCAAAAATGCTTATCATACAATTCTCAAAAATGGGAAACTTCTTGTCATACAATTCCATACAGTTCTATACGTACAGAAAATTGTATGAAATCTCTATAATCAACATTTTTTTCGTAAATGGAAATTGTATGACTAACAATTTTGCCATTAATGGAAATTGTATGACTAAAAATTTGTCATTTATGAGAACTTTATGACAAATAGTTTTCGAAACTTTTTTTTTCAAATGCGGCACAACTTACACTAGAGCACATCTAATAAGCCATGCAATCTCCGAATAAGCCGTGCAAATCTTCTCAACCCTTTAGATAGCAACAAGGTCCTAATGTGATCTTAAGGAGGCAACACTGGAGATGGGGTTACCTCAAAAAATATGAGAAAAAAATCTTTATTTTCAAAAAAAAAATTCATACCTGCGTGAAATATTTCCGACAAACCTCCTGCAGTTCGGTAATCGCATCGTGAATCCACTAGTTCTGACATCCACAAATGCATTTCCTCTGAAGGTAACATTCGCCCGGAAAGTACATAACGATCGAAAAAAACTATATCCTATAACGACTGGCTAACGTCAAGATAAAGCCTCACTTGGTTTTCACCGTCTCTACCGAACTCAAATCGGAATGGTCCTCATAACATCGGGTCAACGAGTTGTTATCGCTTAAAGGCTAACATCCGAGTCAAGCATATTATTTTAATTGCATGCAAAATAGTGAACTCATGGCTGGTTCTCAAAAGCCCCAGACCACGAGGTCACTCCTAAAAACGGGATAGATACCTTATCAAGTTACCATATTACTATTATTAAGTTACCATGCTACTATTGTTTTTGTACAGCAGAAAAAGTCACCCTATCCATCGTAAATGGATCGACCCTTTCCTTAACCCTTAGCTTCTCATAGCCTGAAACTGAAATTAGATGCAATATTTTAAGTTCAGGATATCTCCGGAAGCTAAAAATTATTAAAACAACAGTTCGCAAGTATATCCCCAGACCCTTCCAATTCCTTCAGTATTCCTGAATAAACGTCTTTTTTACGACCAGGAAGGATTGCCGTCTTCACTCTTGACTTTCCCCATCGGTTGTATCCTTCCGGTAACGATTGTATCAAAACAATCGCTACAATTCGGTGGGCTTGTTGTTTTTCCAATAATCGGCTCTCCTGATGTCGTCACAATTTTTCTCCACTAGTGAATATCAGGGTTCTTTTCACGATTCTGATTATTGCTGTGATTTTTATATGTCGCAAAGTTAAAAAAGGTCACGTGTCTTTCTTCCCGAACGAATTTTTATGAAAATAATCATGTCAACTCAAAGTGACCCTTTCCAATTCGTTCTTTTAGCAAGATAAAACCGCTAAACACAGAAACTGCTCTTTCGTAGAGTCCAACCGCTCAACTAAAACTCGTTTCAGCGAAGAATTTTTGACGGCATCTGGTCGAATGTCACACACTCCCCGGTCAGCCCCGGTCAATGTCCTCATTGAACTGCAAGTCATTCATCACAGTGGTACAGTGCCATCGAACAGAACTTACAAAATGCATCAAAAGAATTTTGTCTGCATAACATCGACTCACTACGTGCTCATAAATGGCATCATACTACATCACTATAGCCTTCCAACTTGAGTTACTAATGTGCATTTGAGAATATTCCTAGAGATAAAGTTTCCTTTCTGGCTTCCATTGCCATTTTTTATTTAAAACCTTTTCTCCCATGCTTAAAAAATGTTGGGACGCAGGACGCTCCTGCCAACCCACACATTAAAATTATCCTCTTACTTCTAGTCCCTTCCGGAATCATTTTAATTGTCAACGGTCCTGAATATTAAAATTAAGAAACTCTGTGGTTAGAAAGAACAATGAAATAATCTCCCTCTTCAAGAGATTTTTCATGTTCTTCAAGTCACCACAAATAAAACAGTAATCTTAGATGCGTAAAAACAATCATGCAGGCTGGAGTAGCTTATATATACTTCTGACTCAAGCCTTTCATCAATAAATATTAAGTGTTTTCTAAAACCACTCAATCAAATCATGTGGAAAATCGACATCTGTAATATTTTTAAAACTCAACGTTTGAACTGAAGTTTTCAACTTTTCAATTCATTTAGTAAGCTTGGTTACTCTATTCAGTTTTTCCACACAGGACAAAGTTCCCTTTTTTCATTTCTTTTTTTTTGTATCGTTTAGAAGTTCTAAAACGTCTAAATTTTTGTTTGTTGCTCACTTCTACTCGGTTCTCTCTCTCTCTCTCGTTCAGCTCTTCATATCGTCTGCTTGCGACATTGACTCGACACTCTCGATTTCCGTATCCACCAGCACATCAGTTGCCATTCTCACGATATTGAAGGCAGTCCTCCAACACTTTTGCTCCTTCACCCTTTGCTTGCAACAGGGCAGGGGATCCACCGATGTCTCTGTGTTTCTACAGAAGCCACTGTGGAGACACAACATCACATTCCTTTCCACGTCTTCTCTCAACATGTCTTTTTGTCCTCTTCCCTCTAGATCAATCGTCCTCACTGTTCTCTTCACAGTGGGGGTCACGGCATTCCGATGAGTCACGCAAGCTCGCTTGAAAGTTTGTGGTCCCATGTCCAGTTAGAACGAACTATACACTCTGCTGTGTTTTGACATGTGCTTCTTGGCATAATCATACAACCCTGCAGTCATGTTGGCTCTAAACCATGGCATCCGTCGTGTCCTGGCCGATATCTTTTTCACTTCCATCGGAATATTTAAGACTCTACACGTTTTGTATCGGAAAGATCTATGTCGTTCCGACAGTTGAGCTCTTCCAATTGTTCCTTGGTCGGCGCTTTCTGTCTATTGTTCTCTCCTTCATGAGCTTCCAGCCACTTGATTGCCATCATCACTCCAACTACGATAATCGTTATTCTCTGTGATGAGTCTGGTAAACCCATGGAGAGCAGCTCTCCAGCGTCCCTGAAGAGCACTAGATTAATACGCGCGGGATACCACCATGTATGCAACAAACAGTGGCACCGAAACTCATCATGCGTCAGCATGATACTCCACAAGTTCCGAGATCTCGACGCTTCTAGCAGCGGCTCCACTTCCATCATTGCACGGTCGATTTCATCACTCTCATCATCTGCGTTGTAATCTGTGGCTGCTGATCTTTTTAGATTCTAAATAACAGTAAATAACTACAAACTCACAAACTACAAACTACAAATAACAGTAAAAAACTACATGCAGTAGCGGAGTAACAAACTACAAACTTTCTTTTTTTTCTAACCTAATTTGCAAATAAAAATGCTACTTTGGTGGCAGTTTTAAAAAATTGGGCTGTTTTAGCAGTATATTAGCAAAAATGAGATAGATAGCTATAAACTGTTCTTAGTATTGCTATAAACAGATTGCAAAGAAATTTAAGTGAAATCAAAAACTTAAGCCAATCTTTGGAGCGAGCCAGAAGGCCAAAAAGAGGTTTTTTTTCTGAAAAAATTATATCTTCACACTTACTTTGAACCAAGGAACGTTTTATATATCAAAACTCAGCTTTGTTTTTGTTTTTTCCAATTTCTACAAACAAATAGCAAAAAAAAACATGTTTAAACCTGAAGCCCCAAAAAAGGTTTTAAGCCTGAAACCCGAAAAAAGGTTTTAAAATTAGTTTAAGAAATTATATCGTCACATTCACTTCGAACTTAGAAAGGTTTTATAAATCGAAATTCAGCTCTGTGTTTGATTCTTTCAAAAGCTATAAACATAAAGCAAAACAAAATATGTTAAAACAAAAACTTAAGCCAATATTAGGAGCGAGCCTGAAGCCCAAAAAAAGGGTTTTCTTATGTAAAAAAATTATATAGTCACATCCACTTCGATTTTAGAAATCTGTTTATAACAAAATTGAGCACTGTTATAAACACGATATTTATCAACAGATTCTGAAAAAAGTTGAGTTGAAATTAAAATTTTAGCCAGTCTTTGGAGCGAGCACGAAGCCGGAAAAAAGAATTTTTTTTTATCGAAATGAAAATTATATAGTCACATTCAATTTTCATTTCGGCACGTATTATATATCAAAATCAAGCTCTGTTATTCCTCGGTTGATGGCTGTTAAGTTTTCACATTTCTGTTACACAAAACCTGCAACATGCAAAAACTTTAAAAAAGTTGGGATTTTTTTCAAAAAAAATTCACAATCACGCTGAGTTTGAGAAATTATTATATATTAAAATAGCCCTTTTAAAGTTCTAACGATTGCAGAAAAATGCAAAAAAATTACTGAGTACCTTTTGTTATAAAGGGCGGAACATTTTTTGAAGCGATATTTCAGGCCAAAACGAGCCCCTCAAACTGTACTTATAGATTTTTTGCACCCAAAAATATTGCTGTTAACATACTTCTATAACAGTATTGAATACGTGTCAATCAATTCCGACACCTTTTTTGGACCTGTCAAATTGACTACTTTAAATTTTTTTAAACTTTGATAGTTTCCATGCTTCGAATTATGTTCTTTAAATTGAATTGTGAGTAAAATTGTACCATTCAGCTTTGGAAAACACCATTTCAACCGTAAAATATTTTAAAAATGAAATCACTCGCTATAAACATTTAAAAAAACCTAAAAAATTGGATTGTACCTCGTCCAACTAGTCAATCTGCATTCCTAATCCACACCCTGCTATCATTCAGCAAGTTTAAGAAAAATTACTGCCTCAATTGAACCAGAGTTGTATGAAAACAAGAAATTTAGGGCATAGTTTGAAGAAAACTATCGACACTAGAAAACAATATGGAAACTAACATACCGTATTGAGGACTGTAAACGCTTCAACCTGAGATCTGTAGCAATAAACAGCATATAAGGAGCAAAGTAAGATTGAGATTAAAGTTATTATATTCGGTTATCCGCGCAGCGTAAAAGAGTGTAGTATATATCAGAATTGATTTATTGTTTTGATTTTCGGTTCCGTAAAGCAGATTTTTTTTCAGATCCGCAATTTTTTTTCGATCCGTAAATCAGATCCGCAAATTTAGTTTTCATAACTCCATAACGCAAAAGCTGCGACGAGACAGGAATTCGATAAAGTGTTTTTTTTGTCTTCACAACCACTGAGATTAGGAATTTACTAAGCATCAAAAATTAGGCCTTTAGTTTTCTCCTGTTTGCCGAAGAAGCAGTCAAAAATTTACAATAATTTTTGATATTAACGGCAGAACATTTATTCAGGCGAGCTTTACATGCCAAATGAACTTCCCTTTCTGATACAAAATTTTGCGCTTAACGCAATATTTCAACCGTTTCTTAAGCCCTTATAAAATTCATACTGTTTTTCTGGAAACAATTGACAGAATATATGTGCTCGGGGTGTTTTTTTCTCCAGATAAAGTTTTTTTTATTTTTTAACTGGCTATTTTTAAATGAAAAAAAATAAGTTTTCTAGTTTCGCTTTCTTTTTGGTTTTTGGGCACCCAACAGAAAAAATTGCTCAAATAGGAAATCGATTGGAAACTCGACATTAATATTGGTGATTAATGTGAATTTCCTGAAATTTGAAAAAAAAAACATTTTGATAGATTTAAAAATTTGTAGAAAACGAAAACTTAATGAAAAATTTGAAATAATACCCTTTCTCGGTTTCTCTCACTACATATCAACCATATTTTTTTCAAAAAACGTGACAAAAATCACAGATATTGCGTTTGGGTATGGAATTGTAAAATGTAAACTTTGTGAGCTCAAAAGAAAAAAAAATCTTCCAGTTTATTTTTTTCATTTTTGATTTTGTTCTATAGAAAACGATTAAATTACATAAATATAGTGCTTTATTACCTGTCTGCAATCCGTAATAACGCTAAAGGATGACAAATTCCTGAAAAGGCTTCTTACATTAAAACATTTTTGAGAGAAAAAAAATCAAAAGAAACTTTTTCTTTCATGCTTGATTGCTTCTCCTTTACTTGGAATTGAACGGATTTCTTATCGCATTTTGTTCTCATCCTTTGAAAAAAATGCTACCAAGTCATTTGAAGTGTCCAAAAACTGGTTTGCAAAATTTTCTTAAAAAAATATCCCTTATGGCGAAAATGCTTGTCAAACAATTTTCATATATAGAAATTGTATCCTAAGCATTAAAAAAAAATAAGTCAGTTTTTTTTTTCGTTTTTTTTTCTTTTTTTGATCCCAAACTTTTCTTTTTAACGCAATATTTCAACCGTTTGTTAAGCCTTGATGAAATTTATACTGTTTTTCTTTTGAATTTCAAAAAAATAACTTTATTTGAGTAAAACGGTTTCGCGGCTAAAATTAAGCTTAAATAAATTATTGTTTACCTGCAAACCTCATTTTTACAAATGTTATTAACTCAAAATTAGACCAAAAAACGCAAGTTTCAAATTAGTTTTTCTCGTCTCTGATAAATTTCATACTTTTCGAGTCACAACTGAAAGGATTTTAATATGATATATAAATCGACCCATTCTAATTTTTATTTGTGGTACCTGATGATTTTGGAAAACAAAAAACTAAAACAATCGAATACAAAGTTTTTCAAACGGTTGAAACAATAAGTCCAACAAAACGTCGCAAAGAGTGAGGAAGCAAAAAAGTTAACTGTGTTTGCTCAAAATGTCATGTGGGGGAGGAAACGGAAAAACATTAATGAATTGAAATTAGACTTTTTTTTTTTTTCAAAATTTTCAATTGTGGGGGATCCACCGGTGTCTCTCTGTTTCTACAGTAGCCACTGTGGAGACACAACATCAAATTCCTTTCCACGTCTTCTCTCAACATGTCTTCTCGTCCTCTTCCCTCTAGATCAATCGTCCTCACTGCTCTCTTCACAGTGGTGGTCACGGCATTCCGATGAGTCACGGAAGCTCGCTTGAAAAATTGTGGTCCGATGTCCAGTTAGAACAAACTATACACTCTGCTGTGTTTTGACATGTGCTTCTTGGCATAATCATACAACCCTGCAGTCATGTTGGCTCTAAACCATGGCATCCGTCGTCTCCTGGCCGGTATCTTCTTCACTTCAATCGGAATATTTAAGTCTATACACGTTTTGTCTCGGAAAGATCTAAGTCTTCCCGACAGTTGAGCTTTTCCAATTGTTCCTTGGTCGGCGCTTTCTGTCTATTGTTCTCTCCTACATGAGCTTCCAGCCACTTGATTGCCATCATCACTCCAACTACGATAATCGTTATTCTCTGTGATGAGTCTGGTAAACCCATGGAGAGCAGCTCTCCAGCGTCCCTGAAGAGCACTAGATTAATACGCGCGGGATACCACCATGTATGCAACAAACAGTGGCACCGAAACTCATCATGCGTCAGCATGATACTTCGCAAGTTCCGAGATCTCGACGCTTCTAGCAACGGCTCCACTTCTATCATTGCACGGTCGATTTCATCACTCTCATCATCTGCGTTGTAATCTGTGGCTGCTGATTTTTTTAGATTCTAAATAACAGTAAATAACTACAAACTTACAAACTACAAACTACAAATAACAGTAAAAAACTACATGCAGTAGCGGAGTAACAAACTACAAACTTTCTTTTTTTTCTAACCTAATTTGCAAATAAAAATGCTACTTTGGTGGCAGTTTTAAAAAATTGGGCTGTTTTAGCAGTATATTAGCAAAAATGAGATAGATAGCTATAAACTGTTCTTTGTATTGCTATAAACAGATTGCAAAGAAATTTAAGTGAAATCAAAAACTTAAGCCAATCTTTGGAGCGAGCCAGAAGGCCAAAAAGAGGTTTTTTTTCTGAAAAAATTATATCTTCACACTTACTTTGAACCAAGGAACGTTTTATATATCAAAACTCAGCTTTGTTTTTGTTTTTTCCGATTTCTACAAACAGATAGCAAAAAAAACATGTTTAAACCTGAAGCCCCAAAAAAGGTTTTAAGCCTGAAACCCGAAAAAAGGTTTTAAAATTAGTTTAAGAAATTATATCGTCACATTCACTTCGAACTTAGAAAGGTTTTATAAATCGAAATTCAGCTCTGTGTTTGATTCTTCCAAAAGCTATAAACATAAAGCAAAACAAAATATGTTAAAACAAAAACTTAAGCCAATATTAGGAGCGAGCCTGAAGCCCAAAAAAAGGGTTTTCTTTTGTAAAAAAATTATATAGTCACATCCACTTCGATTTTAGAAATCTTTTTATAACAAAATTGAGCACTGTTGTAAACACGATATTTATCAACAGATTGTGAAAAAAGTTGAGTTGAAATTAAAATTTTAGCCAATCTTTGGAGCGAGCACGAAGCCGGAAAAAAGAATTTTTTTTTATCGAAATGAAAATTATATAGTCACATTCAATTTTCATTTCGGCACGTATTATATATCAAAATCAAGCTCTGTTATTCCTCGGTTGATGGCTGTTAAGTTTTCACATTTTTGTTACACAAAACCTGCAACATGCAAAAACTTTAAAAAAGTTGGGATTTTTTTCAAAAAAAATTCACAATCACGCTGAGTTTGAGAAATAATTATATATCAAAATAGCCCTTTTAAAGTTCTAACGATTGCAGAAAAATGCAAAAAAATTACTGAGTACCTTTTGTTATAAAGGGCAGAACATTTTTTGAAGCGATATTTCAGGCCAAAACGAGCCCCTCAAACTGTACTTATAGATTTTTTGCACCCAAAAATATTGCTGTTAACGTACTTCTATAACAGTACTGAATACGTGTCAATCAATTCCGACACCTTTTTTGGACCTGTCGAATTGACTACTTTAAATTTTTTTAAACTTTGATAGTTTCCGTGCTTCGAATTATGTTCTTTAAATTGAATTGTGAGTAAAATTGTACCATTCAGCTTTGGAAAACACCATTTCAACCGTAAAATATTTAAAAAATGAAATCACTCGCTATAAACATTTAAAAAAACATAAAAAATCGGATTGTACCTCGTCCAACTAGTCAATCTGCATTCCTAATCCACACCCTGCTAACATTCAGCAATTTTAAGAAAAATTACTGCCTCAATTGAACCAGAGTTGTATGAAAACAAGAAATTTAGGGCATAGTTTGAAGAAAACTATCGACACTAGAAAACAATATGGAAACTAACATACCGTATTGAGGACTGTAAACGCTTCAACCTGAGATCTGTAGCAATAAACAGCATATAAGGAGCAAAGTAAGATTGAGATTAAAGTTATTATATTCGGTTATCCGCGCAGCGTAAAAGAGTGTAGTATACATCTGAATTGATTTATTGTTTTGATTTTCGGTTCCGTAAATCAAACTTTTTTTCAGATCCGCAATTTTTTTTCGATCCGTAAATCAGATCCGCAAATTTAGTTTTCATAACTCCATAACGCAAAAGCTGATAACTTCACAACCACTGAGATTAGGAATTTACTAAGCATCAAAAATTAGGCCTTTAGTTTTCTACTGTTTGCCGAAGAAGCAGTCAAAAATTTACAATAATTTTTGATATTAACGGCAGAACATTTATTCAGGCGAGCCTTACATGCCAAATGAACTTCCCTTTCTGATACAAAATTTTGCGCTTAACGCAATATTTCAACCGTTTCTTAAGCCCTTATAAAATTCATACTGTTTTTCTGGAAACAATTGACAGAATATATGTGCTCGGGGTGTTTTTTTCTCCAGATAAAGTTTTTTTTATTTTTTAACTGGCTATTTTTAAATGAAAAAAAATAAGTTTTCTAGTTTCGCTTTCTTTTTGGTTTTTGGGCACCCAACAGAAAAAATTGCTCAAATAGGAAATCGATTGGTAACTCGACATTAATATTGGTGATTAATGTGAATTTCCTGAAATTTGAAAAAAAAAACATTTTGATAGATTTAAAAATTTGTAGAAAACGAAAAATTAATGAAAAATTTGAAATAATACCCTTTCTCGGTTTCTCTCACTACAAATCAACCATATTTTTTTCAAAAAACGTCACAAAAATCACAGATATTGCGTTTGGGTATGGAATTGTAAAATGTAAACTTTGTGAGCTCAAAAGAAAAAAAAATCTTCCAGTTTATTTTTTTCATTTTTGATTTTGTTCTATAGAAAACGATTAAATTACATAAATATAGTGCTTTATTACCTGTCTGCAATCCGTAATAACGCTAAAGGATGACAAATTCCAGAAAAGGCTTCTTACATTAAAACATTTTTGAGAGAAAAAAAATCAAAAGAAACTTTTTCTTTCATGCTTGATTGCTTCTCCTTTACTTGGAATTGAACGGATTTCTTATCGCATTTTGTTCTCATCCTTTGAAAAAATGCTACCAATTCATTTGAAGTGTCCAAAAACTGGTTTGCAAAATTTTCTTAAAAAATATCCCTTATGGCAAAAATGCTTGTCAAACAATTTTCATATATAGAAATTGTATGGTAAGCATTAAAAAAAAAATAAGTCAGTTTTTTTTTTCGTTTTTTTTTCTTTTTTTGATCCCAAACTTTTCTTTTTAACGCAATATTTCAACCGTTTGTTAAGCCTTGATGAAATTTATACTGTTTTTCTTTTGAATTTCAAAAAAAATAACTTTATTTGAGTAAAACGGTTTCGCGGCTAAAATTAAGCTTAAATAAATTATTGTTTACCTGCAAACCTCATTTTTACAAATGTTATTAACTCAAAGTTAGACCAAAAACCGCAAGTTTCAAATTAGTTTTTCTCGTCTCTGATAAATTTCATACTTTTCGAGTCACAACTGAAAGGATTTTAATATGATATATAATTCGACCCATTCCAATTTTTATTTGTGGTACCTGATGATTTTGGAAAACAAAAAACTAAAACACTCGAATACAAAGTTTTTCAAACGGTTGAAACAATAAGTCCAACAAAACGTCGCAAAGAGTGAGGAAGCAAAAAAGTTAACTGTGTTTGCTCAAAATGTCATGTGGGGGAGGAAACGGAAAAACATTAATAAATTGAAATTAGACTTTTCTTTTTTTTTCAAAATTTTCAATTGCATTGAAAAGATTGACCCTGATTGATTGAGTTTGTCTATAATGTGATATTTGAAGATTTTGTCAAATTTATTATTCGAATCACCGAAGTAAGTTTGAAGAAAAAACCAAGGCCGAGTATGAATAATCGCGATACTCGTGTATTGACAGACCTATAATTCGTTAGGAATAACAATAACACTTTCAGCCCACTCAAGCCTTTCATAAATAAATATTAAGTGTTTTCTAAAACCACTCAATCAAATCATGTGGAAAATCCACATCTGTAATATTTTTAAAACTCAAAGTTTGAACTAAAGTTTTCAAGTTTTCAATTCATTTAGTAAGCTTGGTTACTCTATTCAGTTTTTCCACACAGGACAAAGTTCCCTTTTTTCACTTCTTTTTTTTGTATCGTTCAGAAGTTCTAAAACGTCTAAATTCTTGTTTGTAGCTCACTTCTACTCGGTTCTCTCTCTCTCTATCTCTCTCTCGTTCAGCTCTTCATATCCTCTCCTTGCGACATTGACTCCACACTCTCGATTTCGGTATCCAACAGCACATCAGTTGCCATTCTCACGATATTGAAGGCAGTCCTCCAACACTTTTGCTCCTCCACCCTTTGCTTGCAACAGGGCAGGGGATCCACCGGTGTCTCTCTGTTTCTACAGAAGCCACTGTGGAGACACAACATCAAATTCCTTTCCACGTCTTCTCTCAACATGTCTTCTCGTCCTCTTCCCTCTAGATCAATCGTCCTCACTGCTCTCTTCACAGTGGTGGTCACGGCATTCCCATGAGTCACGGAAGCTCGCTTGAAAAATTGTGGTCCGATGTCCAGTTAGAACGAACTATACACTCTGCTGTGTTTTGACATGTGCTTCTTGGCATAATCATACAACCCTGCAGTCATGTTGGCTCTAAACCATGGCATCCGTCGTCTCCTGGCCGGTATCTTCTTCACTTCCATCGGAATATTTAAGTCTATACACGTTTTGTCTCGGAAAGATCTAAGTCTTCCCGACAGTTGAGCTTTTCCAATTGTTCCTTGGTCGGCGCTTTCTGTCTATTGTTCTCTCCTACATGAGCTTCCAGCCACTTGATTGCCATCATCACTCCAACTACGATAATCGTTATTCTCTGTGATGAGTCTGGTAAACCCATGGAGAGCAGCTCTCCAGCGTCCCTGAAGAGCACTAGATTAATACGCGCGGGATACCACCATGTATGCAACAAACAGTGGCACCGAAACTCATCATGCGTCAGCATGATACTTCGCAAGTTCCGAGATCTCGACGCTTCTAGCAACGGCTCCACTTCTATCATTGCACGGTCGATTTCATTACTCTCATCATCTGCATTGTAATCTGTGGCTGCTGATTTTTTTAGATTCTAAATAACAGTAAATAACTACAAACTTACAAACTACAAACTACAAATAACAGTAAATAACTACATGCATTAGCGGAGTAAATAACTACAAACTTTCTTTTTTTCTAACCTAATTTGCAAATAAAAATGCTACTTTGGTGGCAGTTTTAAAAAATTGGGCTGTTTTAGCAGTATATTAGCAAAAGTGAGATAGATAGCTAAAAACTGTTCTTAGTATTGCTATAATCAGATTGCAAAGAAATTTAAGTGAAATCAAAAACTTAAGCCAATCTTTGGAGCAAGCCAGAAGGCCAAAAAGAGGTTTTTTTCTATAAAAAAGTATAAATTCACACTTACTTTGAACCAGGGAACGTTTTATATATCAAAACTCAGCTTTGTTTTTGTTTTTTCCGATTTCTACAAACAGATAGCAAAAAAAACATGTTTAAACCTGAAGCCACAAAAAAGGTTTTAAGCCTGAAACCCGAAAAAAGGTTTTAAAATTAGTTTAAGAAATTATATCGTCACATTCACTTCGAACTTAGAAAGGTTTTATATATCGAAATTCAGCTCTGTTTTCGGTTCTTCCAAAAGCTATAAACATAAAGCAAAACAAAATATGTTAAAACAAAAACTTAGGCCAATATTAGGAGCGAGCCTGAAGCCCCAAAAAAGGGTTTTCTTGTGTAAAAAAAATATATAGTCACATCCACTTTGAGTTTAGAAATCTTTTTTTATCAAAATTGAGCACTGAGATTGTGAGAAAAGTTGAGGTGAAATTAAAATTTTAGCCAATCTTTGGAGCGAGCACGAAGCCGGAAAAATTTTTTTTTATCGAAATGAAAATTATATAGTCACATTCAATTTTAATTTCGGCGCGTATTATATATCAAAATCAAGCTTTGTTATTCCTCGGTCGATGGCTGTTAAGTTTTCACATTTCTGTTACACAAAACCTGCAACATGCAAAAACTTTTTAAAAAATTGAGATTTTTTCAAAAAAAATTCAAAATCACGCTGAGTTTGAGAAATTATTATAAATCAAAATTTAGCCCTTTTAAAGTTCTAGCGATTGCAGAAAAATGCAAAAAAATTACTGAGTACCTTTTGATATAAAGGGCAGAACACTTTTTGAAGCGATATTTCAGGCCAAAACAAGCCCCACAAACTGTACTTATAGATTTTTTGCATCCAAAAATATTGCTGTTAACGTACTTCTATAACAGTACTGAAAACGTGTCAATCAATTCCGACACATTTTTAGGATAATTTCATCCCTGAAAAAAATTTGTAAAAAAAAGCTCTCATTTTTGGGGTAGGCAAACACAAAAAGTGCACACCCAAAGCGACCTGTCGAATTGACTACTTCAAATTTTTTTAAACTTTGATAGTTTCCATGCGTCGAATTATGTTCTTTAAATTGAATTAAGAGTAAAATTGTACCATTCAGCGTTGGAAAACACCATTTCAACCGTAAAATATAAAAAAAATGAAATCACTTGCTATAAAAATTAAAAAAAAAACCTAAAAAATCTGATTGTACCTCGCCCAACTAGTCAATCTGCATTCCTAATCCACACCCTGCTAACATTCAGCAAGTTTAAGAAAAATTACTGCCTCATTTGAACCAGAGTTGTATGAAAACAAGAAATTTAGGGCACAATTTGAAGAAAACTATCGACACTAGAAAACAATATGGAAACTAACACACCGTATTGAGGACTGTAAACGGTTCAACCTGAGATCTGTAGCAATAAACAGCATATAAGGAGCAAAGTAAGTGTCTTTGAAACTAGGAACATGGCAAGACAACAAAAAATAACCTAAAAAACAATTGAAATCAATCTTCGAGGGAGCCAGAAAACCGAAAAAAAAAATTGAGATTAAAGTTATTATATTCCGTTATCCGCGCAGCGTAAAAGAGTGTAGTATATATCAGAATTGATTTATTGTTTTAATTTTCGGTTCCGTAAATCAGATTTTTATTCAGATCCGCAATTTTTTTTCGATCCATAAATCAGATCCGCAAATTTAGTTTTCATAACTCCATAACGCAAAAGCTGCGACGAGACAGGAATTCGATAAAGTGTTTTTTTTGTAAAGTTGATAACTTCACAACGACTGAGATTAGGAATTTACTAAGCATCAAAAATTAGGCCTTTAGGTTTCTCCTGTTTGCCGAAGAAGCAGTCAAAAATTTACAATAATTTTTGATATTAACGGCAGAACATTTATTCAGGCGAGCTTTACATGCCAAATGAAGTTCCCTTTCTGATACAAAATTTTGCGCTTAACGCAATATTTCTACCGTTTCTTAAGCCCTTATACAATTCATACTGTTTTTCTGGAAACAATTGACAGAATATATGTGGTCGGAGTGTTTTTTTCTCCAGATAAATTTTTTTTGTATTTTTTAACTGGCTATTTTTAAATGAAAAAAAATAAATTTTTTAGTTTCGCTTTCTTTTTTGTTTTTGGGCACCCAACAGAAAATATTGCTCAAATCGGAAATCGATTGGTAAGTCGACATTAATATTGGTGATTAATGTGAATTTCCTGAAATTTGAAAAAAAAACATTTTGATAGATTTAAAAGTTTGTAGAAAATGAAAAATTATTGAAAAATTTGAAATAATACCCTTTCTCGGTTTCTCTCACTACATATCAACCATATTTTTTTCAAAAAATGTCGCAAAAATTACAGAATCTTCCAGTTTTTTTTTTCATTTTTGATTTTTGTTCAATGGAAAACGATTAAATTACATAAATATAGTGCTTTATTACCTGTCTGCAATCCGTAATAATGCTAAAGGATGACAAATTCCAGAAAAGGCTTCTTGCATCAAAGCATTTTCGAGAGAAAAAAAATCAAAAGAAATTTTTTTTTCATGCTTGATTGCTTCTCGTTTACTTGGAATTGAACTGATTTCTTATCGCATTTTGTTCTCATTCTTTGAAAAAAATGCTAACAATTCATTTGAAGTGTCCAAAAACTGGTTTGCAAAATTTTCTAAAAAAATATCCCTTATGGTGAAAATGCTTGTCATACCATTTCCATATATAGAAATTGTATGGTAAGCATTTAAAAATAAATTAAATCAGTTTTTTTTTCGTTTTTTTTTCCTTTTTTGATCCTAAACTTTTCCTTTTAACGCAATATTTCAACCGTTTGTTAAGCCTTAATGCAATTCATACTGCTTTTCTTTTGAATTTCAAAAAATTAACCTTAGTTGTGTAAAACGGTTTCGTGGCTTAAATTAAGCTTAAATAAATTATTGTTTACCTGCAAACCTCATTTTTACAAATCTTATTAACTCAAAGTTAGACCAAAAACCGCAAGTTTCAAATAAGTTTTTCTCGTCTCTGATAAATTTCATACTTTTCGAGTCACAACTGAAAGGATTTTAATATGATATATAATTCGACCCATTCCAATTTTTATTTGTGGTACCTGATGATTTTGGAAAACAAAAAACTAAAACACTCGAATACAAAGTTTTTCAAACGGTTGAAACAATAAGTCCAACAAAACGTCGCAAAAAAGTGTGGGGGAGGAAACGGAAAAACATTAATGAATTGAAATTAGACTTTTTTCATTTTTTTTTTTTGAAAATTTTCAAATGCATTGAAAAGATTGACCCTGATTGATTGAGTTTGTCTATAATGTGATATTTGAAGATTTTGTCAAATTTATTATTCGAATCACCGAAGTTGGTCTGAAGAAAAAACCAAGGCTGAGTATGAATAATCGCGATACTCGTGTATTGACAGACGTATAATTCGTTAGGAATAACAATAACACTTTCAGCCCACTAAAACGCGTTGCGTCGGAGGAGATCGAGATTTTAACCCCCTCCTCTACGGCGCAAAATCATGAAAAATTTCTCTACATTTACAAAAATATTGACAATAAACCAGAGCAAACGTTGCCGAAAGTTTATATATAAGTAAATTACAAGTTTGGATGAACATCGCTGGTATTATATTGAATTGAGTGGCTGTGGGAAACTTTTCGTAGTCGAAAATCTATGTTTGACATCGGCGTGGATCAGGAAAACATTGTTGGCCCACTGCTTTCTATTTTCCCACTTAAGGATATTTCCTGTGTCCATAGAGTAGACAGAGTAGCCCCTCTCAAGTACCAGTTTTCCCACCGTCCGTTCCGCCAGTTGCTGATACTCCGGAGTTGATAACACCTGTTGGCAAAAAGTGAAGAGGTTCAAATGAATTTTTTTTTTCAATGAATGATCGTCAATGCCTCTTAGACGAATGGTTAGCGGTTCGAGACCCAACGTGATTGCATTTGTAGCTTGCAAGGACGAGTAAACATTACATTGCCTAGAAAAGAAATTACAATTTTGTTTTCAAGAAACGGGAAAATTGCTTATAACTTACACAAAACATCACTAAAAAATCTATAAATAACACCTAGAAGTCCGGCTAACTACCTATCGAGTGGTGTCTCTGTAATGAAGAAAAGACGCTATAATCAGTGGCGCAACAAAGATATTCATAAAAGATCGAAGCTGTTGCAACGGGAATGCGTTTTTGCGTCATTTTTGAGTCATAGTTTTTTTTCCTAGGACTGGACTTAGATTTAGGCAGCATTCCGAGTAATTGCAGCCGAGAAGCTACAAATGCTGAGAATTTGAGATGGTCGGAAGATTCGGACGAAGGTCGACAAAACCATCTTCGACCCTTCAAGTACCCGACAAATTAAAAGAATTTCAATAGCTGGATTCTTCGTAGATGGAGACGCAAAGATCCAAAAAATCCAAGATCCAAGCATCGGGAAAAAACATTTAATAAAAAACGTTTTTAAAAAGATCATTGTGATTTTGTTGAGTTTTTTTTCCTTATTTTGAACCGATTTGCACGTAATAAAATAAATAAATCAACCAAACTTTTGAGACCAGAAATAGCCAAAAAAAAATTTCAGATCTGAAATAAACAAGAAAAACAAAATTTCAGATCTAAAATAGCCACGAAAAAGAAAATTTCAGATCTAAAAAGCCAAGAAAAAGAAAATTTCAGATCTGAAATTAGATCTGAAATAGATTTTTTCAGATCTGAAATAACCAAGAAAAACAAAATTTCAGATCTGAATTAATCAAGAAAAACAAAATTTCAGATCTGAAATTAGATCTTAAATAGCCCATCCTTAAAGTATCCAAGAAATATTTAAACACTTCACAACCTATTTTAGATCTGAAATTTAGATCTAAAACAGATAACTTCAGATCTGTTCTAGAAAATTTACTGGGTACGGGACGCAAATGTAACAAGAGTATAAAAGCATACAAGAGTATAAATGCATGTAAAACAAGGACAAAGGAAAGTTTATTTGCCTTAATCAGGGCCGGCGCTAAACTTTTATAACTAGGAGGGGAAGAAATTTAGACCATAAGCAAATTAGACGTGACCAACAAAAATGAATTTCCACGTTAAATTGTTTTTGCAGAACTAGCATTTTAGACGGAAAGCAAAGGGCCAACAAAATTTATTGCCCGAAACAAATTTTCATATTTACAAAAATAGTGTATGATCCCATTGCATATCAAAATATTTATCCCAATTGATTTATAAAATGTTAATTTCAAGATTATAAAACTTTTTTGAAATGCATAAATTATACAATTGCGGCATGTGAAAAATGCGGAATGTGAAAATTGCGAAATGTGAAAAGTTGATTTGCATTTAAGAAAGCTCGAACGAAAGATAATTGTAGTCGGTATACAAATTTTGGCTCTTTTCCACTTCCCCCCTTTCAAAATACCGTGTTATTACGGCTAAATGCGTGATGTTATGCTGTAAAGTATGAAGAATTGTCGATTTGTTCACCATGCCAAATTTCATTGCATTGTGACAACGTTAAATAGACTTTTCAAAATTGAATTTGAAAGTGGGGAAACTGGAAAAGAGCCCAAATTTCAGGTACAAATAATATAATTACGTCTAATTTCCCATATTTGTAATTTTGCATCGACGTCTAAATTCGTTTTTGTTGGTCATGTATAATTTGCTTTTCGTCTAATTTCCTAGGCCTCTTTCCTATTAGGTTGTGAATAGCTGTCAATAGTTTTGTAAACTTGTGGGGTAGATTTAGTTGAAATTAGTTGACCTCTTTTTTTATGTCGGAGAAAGTAGTTTTCAGGGCTAACGACCGAAAAAAAATCTCCATTTTGAATTTTTTCATTTTGTTCTGTAATTTTTGCGTTATTTTCACCTAGATGACTAAAAAAGAGAGTTTAATGGAAGATTATACAGCCCAGACTATCTTTGAAAATTTGTGGAGCAGAAAAAACTCCTTCTTTCCATTTTTTTTTTCTTTTTTTTTTGAAGTGCTTCTAGCCACTTGATTGCCATCATCACTCCAACTACGATAATCGTTATTCTTTGTGATGAGTCTGGTAAACCCATGGAGAGCAGCTCTCCAGCGTCCCTTAAGAGCACTAGATTAATACGCGCGGGATACCACCATGTATGCAACAAACAGTGGCACCGAAACTCATCATGCGTCAGCATGATACTCCGCAAGTTCCGAGATCTCGACGCTTCTAGCAGCGGCTCCACTTCCATCATTGCACGGTCGATTTCATCACTCTCATCATCTGCGTTGTAATCTGTCGCTGCTGATCTTTTTAGATTCTAAATAACAGTAAATTACTACAAACTTACAAACTACAAACTACAAATAACAGTAAATAACTACATGCAGTAGCGGAGTAAATAACTACAAACTTTCTTTTTTTCTAACCTAATTTGCAAATAAAAATGCTACTTTGGTGGCAGTTTTAAAAAATTGGGTTGTTTTAGCAGTATATTAGCAAAAGTGAGATAGATAGCTAAAAACTGTTCTTAGTATTGCTATAATCAGATTGCAAAGAAATTTAAGTGAAATCAAAAACTTAAGCCAATCTTTGGAGCAAGCCAGAAGACCAAAAAAAGGTTTTTTTCTATAAAAAATTATATCTTCACCCTTACTTTGAACCAGGGAACGTTTTATATAACAAAACTCAGCTTTGTTTTTGTTTTTTCCGATTTCTACAAACATATAGCAAAAAAAAACATGTTTAAACCTGAAGCCCCAAAAAAGGTTTTAGAATTAGTTTAAAAAATTATATCGTCACAATCACTTCGAACTTAGAAAGGTTTTGTATATCGAAATTCAGCTTTGTTTTTAGTTCTTCCAAAAGCTATAAACATTAAGCAAAACAAAATATGTTAAAACAAAAACTTAAGCCAATATTAGGAGCGAGCCTGAAGCCCAAAAAAAGGGTTTTATTATGTAAAAAAATTATATAGTCACATCCACTTCGAGTTTAGAAATCTTTTTATAACAAAATTGAGCACTGTTATAAACACGATATTTATCAACAGATTGTGAGAAAAGTTGAGGTGAAATTAAAAATTTAGCCAATCTTTGGAGCGAGCACGAAGCCGGAAAAAAGAATTTTTTTTATCGAAATGAAAAATATATAGTCACATTCAATTTTAATTTCGGCGCGTATTATATATCAAAATCAATATCTGTTATTCCTCGGTCGATGGCTGTTAAGTTTTCACATTTCTGTTACACAAAACCTGCAACATGCAAAAACTTTAAAAAAAATTGGGATTTTTTCAAAAAAATTCACAATCACGCTGAGTTTGAGAAATTATTATATATCAACATTTAGCCCTTTTAAAGTTCTAACGATCGCAGAAAAATGCAAAAAAATTACTGAGTACCTTTTGATATAAAGGGCAGAACATTTTTTGAAGCGATATTTCAGGCCAAAACAAGCCCCCCAAACTGTACTTATAGATTTTTTGCATCCAAAAATATTGCTCTTAACGTACTTCTATAACAGTACTGAATACGTGTCAATCAATTCCGACACATTTTAAGGATATTTTCATCCCTGAAAAAAAATTTGTAAAAAAAAAGCTCTCATTTTTTGGGGTAGGCAAACACAAAAAGTGCACACCCAAAGCGACCTGTCGAATTGACTAATTTAAATTTTTTAAAACTTTGATAGTTTCCATGCGTCGAATTATGCTCTTTAAATTGAATTACGAGTAAAATTGTACCATTCAGCGTTGGAAAACACCATTTCAACCGTAAAATATAAAAAAATGAAATCACTTGCTATAAACATTTAAAAAAAACCTAAAAAATCTGATTGTACCTCGCCCAACTAGTCAATCTGCATTCCTAATCCACACCCTGCTAACATTCAGCAAGTTTAAGAAAGATTACTGCCTCATTTGAACCAGAGTTGTATGAAAACAAGAAATTTAGGGCACAATTTGAAGAAAACTATCGACACTAGAAAACAATATGGAAACTAACACACCGTATTGAGGACTGTAAACGCTTCAACCTGAGATCTGTAGCAATAAACAGCATATAAGGAGCAAAGTAAGTGTCTTTGAAACTAGGAACATGGCAAGACAACAAAAAATAACCTAAAAAACAATTGAAGTCAATCTAGGAGGGAGCCAGAAAACCGAAAAAAAAAATTGAGATTAAAGTTATTATATTCGGTTATTCGCGCAGCGTAAAAGAGTGTAGTATATATCAGAATTGATTTATTGTTTTGATTTTCGGCTCCGTAAATCAGATTTTTTTTCAGATCCGCAATTTTTTTTCAGATCCGTAAATCAGATCCGCAAATTTAGTTTTCATAACTCCATAACGCAAAAGCTGCGACGAGACAGGAATTCGATAAAGTGTTTTTTTTGTAAAGTTGATAACTTCACAACCACTGAGATTAGGAATTTACTAAGCATCAAAAATTAGGCCATTAGTTTTCTCCTGTTTGCCGAAGAAGCAGTCAAAAATTTACAATAATTTTTGATATTAACGGCAGAACATTTATTCAGGCGAGCTTTACATGCCAAATGAACTTCCCTTTCTGATACAAAATTTTGCGCTTAACGCAATATTTCAACCGTTTCTTAAGCCCTTATAAAATTCATACTGTTTTTCTGGAAACAATTGACAGAATATATGTGGTCGGGGTGTTTTTTTCTCCAGATAAAGTTTTTTTTATTTTTTAACTGGCTATTTTTAAATGAAAAAAAAAATAAGTTTTTTAGTTTTGCTTTCTTTTTGGTTTTTGGGCACCCAACAGAAAATATTGCTCAAATCGGAAATCGATTGGTAAGTCGACATTAATATTGGTGATTAATGTGAATTTCCTGAAATTTGAAAAAAAAACATTTTGATAGATTTAAAAATTTGTAGAAAATGAAAAATTATTGAAAAATTTGAAATAATACCCTTTCTCGGTTTCTTTCACTACATATCAACCATATTTTTTTCAAAAAACGTCGCAAAAATTACAGAATCTTCCAGTTTTTTTTTTTTTCATTTTTGATTTTTGTTCTATGGAAAACGATTAAATTACATAAATATAGTGCTTTATTACCTGTCTGCAATCCGTAATAATGCTAAAGGATGACAAATTCCATAAAAGGCTTCTTGCATCAAAGCATTTTCGAGAGAAAAAAAATCAAAAGAAATTTTTTTTTCATGCTTGATTGCTTCTCGTTTACTTGGAATTGAACTGATTTCTTATCGCATTTTGTTCTCATTCTTTGAAAAAAATGCTAACAATTCATTTGAAGTGTCCAAAAACTGGTTTGCAAAATTTTCTAAAAAAATATCCCTTATGGTGAAAATGCTTGTCATACCATTTCCATATATAGAAATTGTATGGTGAGCATTTAAAAATAAATTAAGTCAGTTTTTTTTTTCGTTTTTTTTTTCCTTTTTTGATCCCAAACTTTTCCTTTTAACGCAATATTTCAACCGTTTGTTAAGCCTTAATGCAATTCATACTGTTTTTCTTTTGAATTTCAAAAAATTAACTTTAGTTGTGTAAAACGGTTTCGCGGCTTAAATTAAGCTTAAATAAATTATTGTTTACCTGCAAACCTCATTTTTACAAATCTTATTAACTCAAAATTAGACCAAAAATCAGAAGTTTCAAATTAGTTTTTCTCGACTCTGATAAATTTCATATTTTTCGAGTCACAACTGAAAGGATTTTAATATGATATATAATTCGATCCATTCCAATTTTTATTTGTGGTACCTGATGATTTTGGAAAACAAAAAACTAAAACACTCGAATACAAAGTTTTTCAAACGGTTGAAAAAAAAGTTATCTGTGTTTGCTCAAAATGTCATGTGGGGGAGGAAACGGAAAAACATTAATGAATTGAAATTCGACTTTTTTCATTTTTTTTTTTGAAAATTTTCAAATGCATTGAAAAGATTGACCCTGATTGATTGAGTTTGTCTATAATGTGATATTTGAAGATTTTGTCAAATTTATTATTCGAATCACCGAAGTAAGTTTGAAGAAAAAACCAAGGCCGAGTATGAATAATCGCGATACTCGTGTATTGACAGACGTATAATTCGTTAGGAATAACAATAACACTTTCAGCCCACTAAAACGCGTTGCGTCGGAGGAGATCGAGATTTTAACCCCCTCCTCTACGGCGCAAAATCATGAAAAATTTCTCTACATTTACAAAAATATTGACAATAAACCAGAGCAAACGTTGCCGAAAGTTTATATATAAGTAAATTACAAGTTTGGATGAACATCGCTGGTATTATATTGAATTGAGTGGCTGTGGGAAACTTTTCGTAGTCGAAAATCTATGTTTGACATCGGCGTGGATCAGGAAAACATTGTTGGCCCACTGCTTTCTATTTTCCCACTTAAGGATATTTCCTGTGTCCATAGAGTAGACAGAGTAGCCCCTCTCAAGTACCAGTTTTCCCACCGTCCGTTCCGCCAGTTGCTGATACTCCGGAGTTGATAACACCTGTTGGCAAAAAGTGAAGAGGTTCAAATGAATTTTTTTTTTCAATGAATGATCGTCAATGCCTCTTAGACGAATGGTTAGCGGTTCGAGACCCAACGTGATTGCATTTGTAGCTTGCAAGGACGAGTAAACATTACATTGCCTAGAAAAGAAATTACAATTTTGTTTTCAAGAAACGGGAAAATTGCTTATAACTTACACAAAACATCACTAAAAAATCTATAAATAACACCTAGAAGTCCGGCTAACTACCTATCGAGTGGTGTCTCTGTAATGAAGAAAAGACGCTATAATCAGTGGCGCAACAAAGATATTCATAAAAGATCGAAGCTATTGCAACGGGACTGCGTTTTTGCGTCATTTGTGAGTCATAGTTTTTTTTCCTAGAACTGGACTTGGACCTAGGCAGCATTGCGAGTACTTGCAGCCGAGAAACTACAATTGCTGAGAATTTGAGATGGTCGGAAGATTCGGACGAAGGTCGACAAAGCCATCTTCGACCCTTCAAGTACCCGACAAATTAAAAGAATTTCAATAGCTGGATTCTTCGTAGATGGAGACGCAAAGATCCAAAAAATCCAAGATCCAAGGATCGGGAAAAACAACATTTAATAAAAAACTTTTTTTTAAACATCATTGTGATTTTGTTGAGTTTTTTTCATGTTTTCCTTATTTTGAACCGATTTGCACGTAATAAAATAAATAAATCAACCAAACTTTTGAGACCAGAAATAGCCAAAAAAAAAATTCAGATCTGAAATAGCCAAGAAAAACAAAATTTCAGATCTGAAATAGCCACGAAAAAGAAAATTTCAGATCTAAAATAGCCAAGAAAAAGAAAATTTCAGATCTGAAGTTGGATCTGAAATAGATTTTTTCAGATCTGAAATAACCAAGAAAAACAAAATTTCAGATCTGAAAAAATCAAGAAAAACAAAATTTCAGATCTGAAATTAGATCTTAAATAGCCCATCTTTAAAGTATCCAAGAAATATTTAAACAGATTAAAGTATCTGAAATAGCCACGAAAAAGAAAATTTCAGATCTAAAATAGCCAAGAAAAAGAAAATTTCAGATCTGAAGTTAGATCTGAAATAGATTTTTTCAGATCTGAAATAACCAAGAAAAACAAAATTTCAGATCTGAAATAATCAAGAAAAACAAAATTTCAGATCTGAAATTAGATCTTAAATAGCCCATCTTTAAAGTATCCAAGAAATATTTAAACACTTCACAACCTATTTTAGATCTGAAATTTAGATCTAAAACAGATAACTTCAGATCTGTTCTAGAAAATTTACTGGGTACGGTACGCAAATGTAACAAGAGTATAAAAGCATATAAGAGTATAAATGCATGTAAAACAAGGACAGAGGAAAATTTATTTGCCTTAATCAGGGCCGGCGCTAAACTTTTATAACTAGGAGGGGTAGGAAATTAGACGATAAGCAAATTAGACGTGACCAACAAAAATGAGTTTCGACGTTAAATTGTTTTTGCAGAACTAGCATTTTAGACGGAAGGGCTAACAAAATTTATTGCCCGAAACAAATTTTCATATTTACAAAAATAGTGTATGATCCCATTGCATATGAAAATATTTATCCCAATTGATTTATAAAATGTTAATGTCAAGATTATAAAACATTTTTGAAATGCATAAATTATACAATTGCGGCATGTGAAAAATGCGGAATGTGAAAATTGCGAAATGTGAAAAGTTGATTTGCATTTAAGAAAGCTCGAACGAAAGATAATTGTAGTCAGTATACAAATTTCGGCTCTTTTCCACTTCCATTCTTTCAAAATACCGTGTTATTACGGCTAAATGCGTGATGTGATGCTGTAAAGTAAGAAGAATTGTCGATTTGTTCACCATGCCAAATTTTATTGCATTGTGACAACGTTAAATAGACTTTTCAAAATTGAATTTGAAAGTGGGGAAACTGGAAAAGAGCCCAAATTTCAGACACAAATAATACAATTACATCTAATTTCCCATATTTGTAATTTTGCATCGACGTCTAAATTCGTTTTTGTTGGTCATGTCTAATTTGCTTTTCGTCTTATTCCTAGGCCCCTTTCCTATTAAGTTGTGAATAGCTGTCAATAGTTTTGTAAACTTGTGGGGTAGATTTAGTTGAAATTAGTTGACCTCTTTTTTATGTCGGAGAAAGTAGTTTTCAGGGCTAACGACCGAAAAAAATCTACATTTTGAATTTTTTCATTTTGTTCTGTAATTTTTGCGTTATTTTCACCTAGATGACTAAAAAAGAGAGTTTAATGGAAGATTATACAGCCCAGATTATCTTTGAAAATTTGTGGAGCAGAAAAAACTCCTTTTTTCCATTTTTTTTTTTTCATTTTTTTTTGAAGTGCTGAAAAAGGAAACGCAGGAAGCCGCAAGTCACAGAGTATCGGGCTATCATTTGCTTCTACCTTGTGCTCTCCATTAAGCGACTTTTTCATTTCAGCCCACTCCATGTAGAGCATGGTGACATTGTGGGTTGTGAACAGACTCTCAGCCCCCAGCAGCCCGTATGGCTCATAGCCTTGGATGTCCATTTTGACCACGACCTAACAAATAACACGTGTGACCTGAAAGATTTCACAACACATTGGCTCTTTTCCAGTTTCCCCCCTTTCAAATTCAATTTTCAAAAGTCTATTTGACGTTGTCACAATGCAATGAAATTTGGCGTGGTGAACAAATCGACAATTCTGAACAGATTTGTTCTTCATACTTCACATCGTAACATCACGCGTTTAGCCGTAATTACACGTAAAACAAATATAACACTGGGTATTTTGAAAGGGGGGAACTGGAAAAGAGCCAACACATTAGCTGTGCAAAAATTTCCTGCATTTTTGTCGAAACTTTTCAAAATAATCATTACAAGGCCAAAATGTGCATTTTATGAATCGTTATAAGCGGATTCCGCAACAGGCCAAAATTTCTTTTTCGACAATTTCTGTGACCTTTCTTATGCAAAAAAAATTGTTTTCAGCTTCAAAATGAGGCCAATTGGTTCAAATTAATTGCTTAAAATTGCTTGACGTCTTTTGTAATCATCCTTATAATCAACATAGCAGTAGATTAGTTGGCTCTTTTCCAGTTTCCCCTGATAAAATGTTCCTTTGTTACGGTTAATTCTACTTAGTTACAAATAAGATATGTTTAAAAAGTGAATTAATCTCTAAGTTAAAACATTTAAAAAGTGAACGGTCATTCTCTCCGTCGGAGAGAATGAAGATAACAAGGTCAAATCAAGATTAACCAGTTAAGATACTTCAAAGTAATTAGTGAAATAAAACAAATGGTCAGAATCACAACATTCCCCTTAGTGGGAAAAAAAATAAAAGTACTAAGCGCCATGATACCTAACATGTTATCTAACCCTTTTTTTCCCTCTCGAGAAGTCCGACAAAATGAAAATTTAAATACTGCACGGTGAAACAAAATGTAATTTTAGTGCTCCGAAGGAATTACTGGATTAGACAGGATAATAAAATTCCTAAATCCGGCGGATTGTAATCCGTAGTTACAGCTAGGTAAGCTCTAATTGCACTTAAACGAAATAGTACTACAAATTAAATGGCTAAATGCGAGTTTTAAAGTTTGATTGAGTTTAGCTGTCCCCTTCCATGAATTTTTCTAGCTCGGCGTTGAAAATTTCACTATCTAAGTCGATGTAATTTTCAAAGCAGTTCACGGCATCTCTCAGAGAATCGTTAGTAGAGGCGATGGAGAATTGATCGGGAGATTGGGTGTATGCTAGATCCGGTGTACTGTCTTCCGGTAATGTGTTTGTCTGATTATCCAAGGGATTCTCTCTGAATGTTTGTGTGGGGGAGCTCGAGTTGTCATCCTCGTCCAGAGATATAGGGTTAGTAGCGGAGCCTGGTTGGTTTTCTAACTCATCTATAATATCTATGTAATATCGCTTACCACAGAATTGTGGGGGACCAACATTTCGACTTGAACGTCGTAAAATAAGTTCGTTACCGGTGGTAGTAGTTTCCTTAGGATGTCTTTCCTCGCTGGTTCCAATTTCATCGGAGGAGTCCTCTATCTCGAAAACTGGGAAATTGACCGGTTTTTCTCCTACCAATGGTTTTGTCAAATCCGAAGGAATGTTTGGGGTCTCCGTTGTCGTAGCCGTAGAAGGTTCGTCAGGTGGGTGTGAGGTAGTTTGAGGTGCTGGTTTTATACTAATTGGGCATTCCGCTGTGTCTGAGAGTTCAGGTTGATCGTCTAAAATCTCAAGTTTTATATTAGTTTGATATGTTTTAGGGTCTAATGATGAGGTAGGTTCTTTGTTAAAATTGACGTTATCTGAAATGAAGCTTTTTCTTATCATTTCTCTACATGGAAAACCTCCCGCAATCCATTCCCAATCGCTAATGTCCGACGTATCCGACGGAATGAACATGGATTCATCACCTGCTAAATATCCAGTATTCGACGTCGAGGCTTTATTTCGGTTCTTCTTCGATTTGTTGGATTTTGAAGGCTGGTTCGTTCCTCTAGATCTGGTGGTGACCGGGGTGAACGACTCTGTGTGTCTTCCTGTCTTAGTGTCTGGTTTCCGCGTCTGTTGTGTCTTCGGTTTGTAAGACTTTCTTGGATCTACTTGTAAATCACCGTTAGAGAAAAAAGGAAAGGAGATATTTCCTTTGAATGAACGAATTGTAGAGGATTTAGACTTTGGAATGGCGATGTCCGACTTTCTAATAATTTTTCCGTCGGATAATTCAACCGTGGATTTTGTTGAGTTTATTAGTTTCTGGCCTAGTTGTTTATAGAAGGGGTTTCCGTTTATACTTCCGTTAGTTTTCCGTAGTAATTTACCTTTAAACGGACTATTTAAGTGCACTCGGGATGATGGAGGTTTTGAAGTAGTAGGAAGGTCTGAATCGTAGCCTTTCTCCAATGGTGACTGGTTCTTTTTCGGTATGAGGGAGTCTTTGTATCCGTCCTCTATCCGATCGTCAGCTTTGCAGTCGAGGGCCCTTTCTCTGCTTACGATCGACTTCCCTTTGTCTAAAAATCCACCGGATAAATTATTAGATGCCAATTGCTTCCAGATCGTGTTCGGTTTTCTATTAAAGTCTATTTCGAACGGTGAGCATTTAATTTTAGATTGGAAGGAAGATCGTAGATTCCAAATGATTTTCGAAATGGCGGTTTGTAATGTAGGTTTTTGTTGATCCAATGACATTGCTAATAATTTTATTTTTACAGTATGAACAAGTTTTTCTACAAGACCGTTAGAACGATGGTCTCCAACTGTACAAAATATTAGTTTGATATTAAGAGAATTGCAAAATATCTTAAAATCCTGACTAGTAAAGCAGGATGCGTGGTCGACCCGAATAGATTTTGGAATCCCATGGAGATAGAAATAATCTTGAAGAAATTCGATTACTGTGTTTGATGACGTTGAAGATGTAATTTTTGCTGAAGAGAATTTTGAAAAACGGTCTATACACAATAAGATGTATTTATTGTTTCCCCAGTTAATATCTAGTGGGCCGGCAAAATCAAGATTTATTTCCTCATTAGGTTCGGATAAGGTCGGAAGTTCGCTAATTTGTGTAGTTGGTATGATGCTTTTTATATTCTTACCGGTTTGAGTGCATTGTGTGCAATTAATCCCGTGGAAGTAAATTTGTCGATATATGTGTGGCCACCAAATGTATTGTGCCAAGTATTTCATGCCGAATTGGCCAGGGTGAGATTCATGTAAGGTTTTTAAAACGGCGTTTCTAAGTGTAAACGGAATAACCAACTTTCCATCCATATATAATAGTCCGTCGGATTCATGAAGGTCTTTCGAAAATTGGTGTAAGTAACGGGAATTTGAGTTGATGTTATCTACTTTTTTCTGTAAAGCTTTCACAATTGGGTTTAACAATTCATCATCTTCCGTTAATAAAGCGACCAATTTTGCATTGAATAATGTATTTAAATCCAAAGGTCTTTCAGGTAACTTGAGGTTTTCTCGGAATTTAGTTACTAACTTCTTGTGTTCTGAGGAAATTTGAAAATCGATAGAGACCTGTATCCCGGAAGTGGAAGGATTTACTACAATTTGGTTATTTGACAAATTTACACTATTTATAAGTTTGAGATCCGAAGGATTACTAATTAAGCTACTGTTAAGAATTAAAAAATAGATAAAAGCTGAATTTGATAGAGAAATTTTAGTAAAATCAGTGTTTGAGAAATCCGAAGGAATACATTTAGAGTTACAAAGTTCTGTTCTATAGTGTTTTTGATTGCAGATTGAAATGGAAGAGTTGACGAAATTCAATGCTGTAATTATTACGTGATTTCGTAATTTCGTGTAATGGGAATTTTCCGAAATCGAATTAATTGAATTACGTAATGGATTTTCATTATCCAAAGGTAGCAACTACAAATTCTTCGTCGTAATGTGATGAGGGAATTGCTTTACCCGAAGGAGTTCTTGAAATTAAGTCTGTAAAACCCATATCTTTTCCCGCTAAATGTTTGATAGTAAAATTGAATGGTAGGAGACGATCTACCCATCTTGTCAATCGGCTTTGGTATGTTTTGTTTCCGTGATTTGGTGACAAAGCGGAAAGGAGAGCTTTGTGGTCGGTGATAATTTCAAATTCAGAGCCGTAGAGATAATTTTTGTAATGTTCGACCGCCCATACGACTCCTAATAGCTCTAATTCGTTTGTTGAATATTTGGATTCATGGGGATTTAAAAATCTTGAAGCAAATGACACTGTTTTCCAAACCTTCTCATGAAGTTGTTCAAGGGATGCACCCAACCCATTATGTGAAGCATCTGTTTTTACACTCGTGGGCTTTTTTACGTCGAAATGAGGGTTTTCAGTAAGATTTACTATTTCTGATTTAATCTTGACAAAAGCTTTTGAGTGATCTTCATTCCAAAGGAAAATTGACTTTTTGTTTAAAAGAGGTCTAAGCGGGCTTCCGAGGGATGCTAAATTTGGTACAAATTTAATGTACTGATTAGTTGACCCAAAGAATGATCTTAGTTCTTTTAGATTCTTTGGGATTGGAATATCTTTAATTGCTTTGGTTTTATCGAATAGTGGGGCGATTCCGGATTTCGATATTTTAAAACCGAGCCATTCGATTTGTTTTTGGAAGAATTTGCACTTCGACCATTTAACTGCGAAATTGTAAGTGCCTAACGTTGATAAAATTTTATAAACGATTTTCTTGTGATCGTTAAAACTTCCTTTGGAAGCGACTAATATGTCGTCGAGGTAACAATTTGTAAAAGGAATGTTTCCCAAAGTTGAGTCCATGACTCTCTGAAACTCGTTTGGCATATCGCCGAGTCCGTAAAAACCCGTTAAAAATTGATAAGTGCCTGTTATATCTCCGCCGACTAGACTAAAATTGCATTGGCTGCTAGTAAAATTGTCCAGCGCAAGTTGACTATATGCGTTCTTTAGGTCTAGGTTTGTACTTCTCCGACGGAATTGTTTGAAATTTGAGCCACTACGTTATCAACTAATTCGTGTATATTAGGCATCTGATATTTGTTCTTGTAGATTTGTTTGTTGATAAATTTTGAATCTGGGCTAGCTTTATCGATTTGTCTTTTTTACAAGTAATAACTATCGGACTAATAAATCTGTCCTCGTCACAATTTTCTAATTTTTTGATGTTTCCTTCGGATTTAAGCCTGTATAATTCTGTTTTTACTGAATCCAGTAAATGTAAAGGGACCCTCCTGCCTTTTAATTGAATTGGCTTTAATGGTTCATGAAAGTGTGTAATTTTTGTTTGATTTTTTATTTTTCCAATCCGAAGGAATAGTTGTTTGAAGGTTTTTCCAATCATTTCTATTTCATTATCTATGTCAAGTGAGTTAACTGAATTGATAGACTTACAGGTTCTCTTGTTGGTGAATGTTGCGTATTGTTTTTGTGAAACTTCGATTCCGACTTTTGGTAAATTGTCATTTCCCAAGATATTTCTTTCATGACCTTGAGTTCGGAAGAAGTGACATTCCTTGTGGGACCATCCATTTGAGAAAATTGGGACAATTACTTTTCCAGTGATATTTATTGCATTGTTCGTAAATCCACAATAGAGTTCCTTGGTAGCCTTATCCACTGGATATATTTTCACGTAGGGGTCTCGTAGTTTCAACTCGTGTAACACATTCTGTTTAAGGAAGCTTACAGGGCTTGCTGAATCCACCTGTATATTGAGAATTACTTGGTTTTCATTTCCTAAGCCGATATTTAGTAGTTTCTTCAGTTCCTTTCCTTGATCGTCGTAGATAGTTGTTACGTTTAATACAGAGTATTCATCGTTATCGCTATGTCCAGACTCTGACCATGCGTTGATTACTCCACAGCATTCTCTATTAGCGTGGTCAATGTGTACGTCTGGTTGTTCCGAAGGATAATGATGATCTGTATTATTTACAATTTGACTATCCACAATATTTACATTTTTACGGCGTGATTTACAGAGTCTAGTAAAATGTCCTCGATACTTACAAGTCGTGCATGTTGTATCTTTGGCAGGGCAAACCGCTAGATGTCCTTTTGTAAAATTTCCGCCGCATTTCATGCATGTGTTATTTCTTTCAATGTTTAGGGTGGGTTCTCTTTTTACATTAAAATGATTAAAAGATTTGTTGGAAGAATATCCGCTGGATTTAAAAGTATTCGTCATCTTGATGTGGTTTGTAATTCCTTTTTCGTCAATCAGGGCTACGTTTAAGGCTTCTAGTGGTGGTAAGGTTTCCGTGAGGAGTTTCCGTTGGATATCTGAATTCTTCATGTTATTAATAAAAATATCTCTAATCCATTCATCTTCTCCTGTGGGAATGTTACATCGTTTTGCCATTTCTGCCAGTGCCCCCCAGAATTGTTCTAATGATTCTCTGTCCCTCTGTTTTCTGTTTAGGAGTTTGTGTCTTTCGAAGGTTATGTTTGTTTTTCTCACAAAAGCTGTGGACAAATTTTCCCAAAATTCTTTGAAAGAAATTTGTAGAACTTTGACTCTCGTGAACTTTTGGCCGAATATTTTCTTTCCTTCGTTTCCGAGGGCTAGATAAAGTATGGATCTTAGTTTTTTGTCCGCCTCTTCCAGTCTCATGCCGTTGAATTTCTTGGTTTCTGACTTTATTGAGGCCATTTCTTCATCATCGAATCTCTTTTGTTCTTGAATATTCCTCTCGATGCGTGATGTTTTTTGAGCGTCGGATTCGTTTTCCGGCCAATTTTCCAATGTTGGGGGAGGTGGGTGATATCGTTCCGTTGGATTCAAAAGATTTTCGATGTCGATATTCTCTTTCGCGATTATTGCTAGCTGGAATAGATCGCTCCACTCTTCCCAAGGAATTGGTGGGTCCACTGTGTGGTTTTGCCAAAATGAAGGTATACATCTCACGTTTGATTCGTTTCTGTTTGACTGCGCCATGATAAAATGTTCCTTTGTTACGCTTAATTCTACTTAGTTACAAATAAGATATGTTTAAAAAGTGAATTAATCTCTATGTTAAAACATTTAAAAAGTGAACGGTCATTCTCTCCGTCGGAGAGAATGAAGATAACAAGGTCAAATCAAGATTAACCAGTTAAGATACTTTAAAGTAATTAGTGAAATAAAACAAATGGTAAGAATCACAACATCCCCCCCCTCTCAAATTCAACTTTGAAAAGCTTATTTAACGTTGTCATAATGCAATGAAATTTGGCGTAGTGAACAAATCGGCTCTTTTCCAGTTCCCCCCTTTCAAAATACCGAGTTTTATGTTTGTTTTACGTGTTAATACGTCTAAATGCGTGATGTTACGCTGTAAAGTATGAAGAACAAATCTGTTCAGAATTAACGATTTGTTCACCACGCCAAATTTCATTGCATTATGACAACGTTAAATAGATTTTTCAAAATTGAATTCGAAAGGGGGGGGGGGAACTGGAAAAGAGCCAACAAATCGACAACTGTGAACAGATTTTTTCCTCATACTTTACAGCGTAACATCACGCATTTAGCCGTAGTAACACGTAAAAAAAACATAAAACTCGGTATTTTGAAAGGTGGGGGGGGGGGGAAACTGGAAAAGAGCCGATTAGTTTGAATAGAAAAAATATTCAGACCAAAATTACGTTATTTTGAGTCAAGTTTCGGCTTTCTAAAAACTTGACTGAAAGGTCTCTTAACTGTTTCATCAATCGGCCTTTTCCGATGTCTATATAAGTACGGATTAAGAAGGGGCCTCCATTTGGCTCTTTTTCTTTTCCCCCCCACCTGCAAAATTTTAGAATGAAAAATTTGTTCACATTGTTCGATTGTTAGGAAAATTAGCATACGGACTAATAAGGGCATGGCAAACATATTTGCTGTTCATAATTAACCTTGTAAAACCACTCGTTACACCATAACATTGGTGCTCGTGTGAGGTGGGGGGGGGGAAGGAAAAAGAGACCTCCATTTGATACTATTTTGCGACATCAAATTTTATTTGCCTGAAAAGGTGATTTTGACCCCTTTTTTAAGAATTTGTTAGCGGTGAAGAAAACTATGGCGAACATGAGTCTCAAAAGTGTTTTAGTGGGCTAAAAAAACTCGACAAAGTTTTGAAGCCACTCTGCTTTTCTTCATGTAAGAGGCTGTCCGCAATGAAAGTGATGCATTATGATAAATTTTTGTAACAAAAAATATTTGAACAAAAAGATGGGTTCCTATTGATTTTTAATTGATGTAATATGATCGAATTTCATCGGCATAGCTTACATTTTGCCGCATAGACGAATAGGATTGAAGGAGGTTGTCAATGGTTGTCGATTCAGTAATTGTATCATCCCGAGATGCCCCATCGCAGGGAACGTCCACTACCTCGGAGCCCCCCTTATTGAGGGCATCCTCTTGGCTCTGCGCACATCCTTTCTTGTGCGAAATTGCGCTCCTATGCAGCGAGTAGAGAGAGGGGTCGAATTTGTTCAGCACCACTGACGTCGCCAGACGCTTCATGGCGGACGGCAGAGGCTCCACCGAAATAGTCCGCACGCCTGAAAACTACAGACTGTTCATATATTGTTTCTGGGATAATTCTCGGAGAGAATTAGGATATATGTCTGAGTCATAGTTCTCGGAGTTCTTTCATCCAAGAATTTGAAACTAGTTCAATCAATGATTCCTGGGAATAAAAATAGCAATTCGTGTAATGAATTTTGGCGTGGTGAACAAACTAACGACTCTGACATCTGACCATAAAGCCATAATAACTGATATGAAAGAAAAACAATGAAAAACCAAATGTCAAAAAAGAAAACAAGGCAGAATTTTTTCCAGTGGGCTCACTGTCTTTCAATGACAGTTTTGATATCAAAGTTAGTGTGACTGCATTCAAGAAGCAATCAAGATAGAAAACTATGGATGCTCTAGCCATCAGTTCAGTTTACTTCCCGCACTGAAATATTCCTAGAAGTTCCAGTTTAAAAACTGTTTTAAAACAGTTGTAAAAACGCGCGTCAAAAAAAAACGTGATTTTTCTGTCAAAGTTTTCCAAAAAGTGCCCAAAAACGGCTTTTTTGACCTGTTTTTAAAAAAATTTGCCTGCCGCGCACAAAGTTTGGCAAAAACAGCGTCCTTTCAGTGCTTTACGAGAGCTCGGAAAATCAATTTGGTCGACCTAAAAAAAAGGTCGTCAAAATTTTCGAAATTTTTTTGAAAATCCGCTTCCCCCCCTCGAGAAAATCCTAGAGTTGTTAACACTGTTTGACTAATTTGAATCTACTTAACCAACTTCCCCCCCCCTTTTGTACCTACTAAAGAATCTCCCCCTTTCTTGAAAGGGGGAAATTGGTAAGTAGATCCCAAAATTTTACTGCACTTTTTTGTTGTTAAACCTGACTCATCAATCTGCTTGCGATGTTGTACTCAAATTACCATGCTTCTAAAACAAAACCGATGAGTATATAAGTATAAAAGAAAATTAATGATTTCTTGATCCATTTTTTGGTTTAAATTTAAATTAAACAAAATCAGTTTAACAAAACTTTGATATTAAACTCAAAGAAAGAGAACAATGACTCTTTGATTGCGAAAAAATTAAAAACTCACTTACATTTTCAAGGAAGAATTATTATTGTGTAGGAGAGCTTTTTTGAGAAAACGTTCATATTTTAAAATGCTATTAAAATACAGCCCAATAAATTGTAAAGGTGGCCTTTGTTAAAAAAAATGTAAGATTTAATGAAATTTCTTCTCAACTCAAGAAAAAGAAAGACCAAAACACAAACCAAACTTTTCAATCAAGCCCTGCTTCTGCAGAAAACATTGCAAATTTTTCAAAAAAACAGAGCTTTCTTAAGATAAAAAAAATCTTTTTGAGCAATTAATGAGCAGCAAAAAGTAGGGTTACATGAAATTTTGCCCCAAGTCACCTTGTCCCAGCCCAACTTGTCCGATTCCAACTTGCCCCAGAAGACTATTTGTCCAATGCCAACTCGTGCCAGATAATAAAAAAATTGTGTGAATTGTATCTTGCGCATCTCCAGTGCTCAGTAGTTTTTGTCGTTTGCCTTATTGTGAAATCGTGTCCGAAATCGTGCCGTTATTGTGAAATCGTGTTCGTTTATTTCGTTGGGATATTCCCCACGTAAGTTGACTCATAGTATTTATGTTGGATGTGTGGAACAAAATGGTAAGCAAAGAAGCAAAATGAAAGAATATTCGTGCTTCCTTTTGTTTCAAAGGCGCTAATTGTGGTTTATTTTCAAATTTTGTCGTGTAATTACTAAAAATTATAGTTTTTTAGGTTCAGCTTCAATAATTTTCGATTAGAGTCTTCTGTTATCTCAAATCGAGTCAAGTGTCCATTAGCATTTGCTGGTCCTTAACTTGAACATCAAAGAATCAAGTAAAAGTAATAAGTATGGGGCAAAACGGCTTGGGACAAAATGTTATGTGGGGCAAGTTGGCAGAGGACAAATTGCCATGTAGGGCAAGTTAGTATAGAACATGTTGGCATAGGGCCAATTGACTTGGGGCAAATAGTCCTGAAACCAAGAATAAACAATATATTTCAAACTTCACTGGCGGAATTAAAAGCTGAAAGCTATATAAAGTATAGCAAGTGCAACAAATGTGTTGAGAAGGCTCTTAGTAAAGTGGTAAGGCGTTCATTTCGAGAGCGTCAGATCGTGTAATTGAGCCCGTGCCATGGCAATGATAGTGTGGGAGGATAAGCCTGTCACTTGACCTTTAGCTTCAGGTCTACCACAGCTTGACCGATTATGGCTGCAATAGTGGTACCACATGAAAATTATAAACGCAAAAAAAGGCCTGTAGTTGCGAAAAAAAAGAGCTGCGCGCAACAAAATAACTCAGTCTGGAATGTGGGGGAAACGAGAAGTGGAGTAAGCTTAGACAGACTGGATAGCCTTTCATAGATCTGCCGCAAATCGCAGAAACCACAATTAGTAGTATTGCCTATAAGGAAAACAAATTTTCACCTCAATAAACATCTCACTGGGAATTTTATCAAAGCTCTGTCAATATACAATTATGAAAAATTAAGCAAACCTTTCTGTTTTACTTTTGTTTTATGAACCGTACTTCGTTTCTCAGCCCTTAAAGTAAGTGACTTCCTTTGTGGGAGAAACTTTAAACAAGTTTCTCAGATTTTATTAGGCTCAAAAAATACAGCTCGATAACCCCTCAAATGAAGAAAGACGATTTTTTTTCAGTTAACCGAATCAGTCAAACTTTCCATTTCAGAGACGTTCAAAAAGGGACCATTTTGTCTAAAGGTTTTCTCTCAGGCTTCACAAAATGATATAGTGATTATCAATATCTTGCACAAATCTACAAACTTGTGAGCCTGAAAACAACTTTTTATACGTATTATTAATTAATTAGAAATTTAAAATAAACTCAAAGCTGATAAAAAGCATCCATTTTGAGGAGTACACAAAAACTATCAAAATGCTTCTCAAAATTTTTTTAATATTCATTTTCCGAGAAGGTCTCTCCTTGTATAAAAAACTTATTCATTAACCAAAACACCAAAAACTAATCGAAATTCGCTTTGTAAGAGTTTGAGAAAAAAAACAATACGGGAAAAATTTAAAACTTTTCAGTGTCTCAGCTGGGCAAAGATTCATTGCATCCAAGGGGCCATCATAACAGACAGAGATTTCGGTTTGCTACGTTTTCCTCTTTTCCGTTTTTTCTGGTTTTTTCGTTTTTTTTAGGGATAATTTTTATGAGTTTAATATATCACTTTTTGGCCACTGAAAGGTATCTTTACTTTTGATTCATAAATACAATCTATGATGATTATTGTGCAAAACACTCAAAGATTTCCATGATAAAAAAAATGTTTTAGTCAAATCTTCCAGTCAAACTATTTATACCGTGGCAAATTATTAGCCTTCAATGAGAAAGTTTTTGCAATAGAGGGCCTGTTGTGGTTTGATTTTTATCATTATGTCATTATGTCGATTAGATACCAGTCATTGCCCTACATCGATTAGATACCAGTCAAAACTTCGCTTGATTCGACCATTGGTCCATCATTGCTAGTTAATGTTATTCTTAAAACAAACGTTTGAATTAACAATTCAATTTACTTTTTTATTCTTTTAAGTAACTTTACATATACTGTACAAAGCTATCTAGATTATTGGAACATTTTATTATGGCGCAGCCACATGAATGGAAGGTGCGTGGAATTCCCTCATTCTGGCCAAATCATAGCTTAGAGCTACCAATTTCCTGGACCCACTGAAGCGACCAATGTTAATTGGCGATAATTGCGAAAGAGAATCTGGACATAGATAGTCTTAACGGGCCGGAGGTACCATAAACGCAAGTTCCAATTCTGGAGCAAGCCACAGGAAGTGAGTTGGGCTCAGATAGAATTAGTAGAGAAGTGAGGAACAAAAACGCTTTCAAATCATACGAAGGCGTCGACGAAAAGCGGATCAACGAAGAAAAGAAAAATTATAATGGGATGAGACGAGAAGACGCCGACAAAAAGTGACGCTCGAATCGGTTCTTAGCACTTGGCAGCGAAGAAAAAAGGATTTTTGCTCGAAAAAAAATCTGATAAATTTTTTTGCCATTTTGTTTACGGAATTCTGGAACCTACTAGATACTGCCTTTTACAAACCTCCCAAGTCAACCTTCAAGAAGTTTAAATTGCTGAACCTCAAATCAAAAGATCGGGAGATTCGTCTTAGATAGTCTTAACGGGCCGGAGGTACCATAAACGCAAGTTCCAATTCTGGAGCAAGCCACAGGAAGTGAGTTGGGCTCAGATAGAATTAGTAGAGAAGTGAGGAACAAAAACGCTTTTAAATCATACGAAGGCGTCGACGAAAAGCGGATCAACGAAGAAAAGAAAAATTATAATGGGATGAGACGAGAAGACGCCGACAAAAAGTGACGCTCGAATCGGTTCTTAGCACTTGGCAGCGAAGAAAAAAGGATTTTTGCTCGAAAAAAAATCTGATAAATTTTTTAGCCATTTTGTTTACGGAATTCTGGAACCTACTAGATACTGCCTTTTACAAACCTCCCAAGTCAACCTTCAAGAAGTTTAAATTGCTGAACCTCAAATCAAAAGATCGGGAGATTCGAACATTTTTGGGGCTCTCTCAAAGATTTAGCGAGTACATGTAATTTTAGGGAGACCGAATAGATTACGGACATCTTCATTTGCAATATAATGAACATGGAAACCCAACGGAAGCTCCTCTCAGTAAGGCCCTCAGAAGACCTAAATCAAGCTCTAATTGACAAAAAAAAACTATTTTAACTATCAAAAACTGAAGCACATGGCAAGATTCTTGACCAATGGGCCGACTGTTAATTTTCTTAATGTACATACAAGATCAAGAACGAACCGAGCCTCACTATTCCCTCGATTCTTGCATGAAATGAGGGAATACACTTACGATGGGACATTTTAACGTGTATCCAGCGAAAGACATCAAGCCTAAAAACTGTACATGCGTCCCACCGGAGAATTCCTGGAGCTAAAATCAAGACGGGCATGGAAAAATAAACGCCTGGAATGAGAGCGTATAGAGTGATGAAGACGATTTTTCGTTGTTGAGTGTTAGAACGATATACGATGAAAACGCACTTGAAACCAAAAAATTCTTGAACAAAGGATCGGGCTGGGAGTTGATTGTAAATTTGAGTATTCCTGTAGGTTCGGCGAGCCCATTTAGCTTTATAAAAGAAAAAGTCCTTCATGATTTGAAATTAAGATACCCAAACTTGAAATGTTACCCAGTGGAAAAGAGGATCACCTTCCAATCCCCAAGAATATCTCGTAATTACAATCCTTCTTCGGCTCAATAAAGTAGTATAAAAATGTGTTCCCAAACCTATTGACTTTGAGCTCTCCCTTTCGCCCCTATTAAACAAGAAATCAGTCTACAAATGGGTTAATAGTCATTCGACAGCTTTTTGAAAAATTGATATCCAAAATCGTAAATATTAGAGAAAAACAGCCAGTTTCACAATAAAGAAAAAACTAGACAGAAACCGACGCTTGTGCTTGTGGCGCGACCTTGGAACATTTTCAAGGAGGACAATGGAAAAACGATTTCTTTTGCCTAAACAACCACGAAATGAAAAATTCCACAAACGAACTAGAACATTCGGTGTGCGCCTCAGAACGTTATAGAAACTATCTCCTCAGCGCAGAAGTCGAAATCGTGACAGACCATAAAGCCCTAACTTCGGCCCTTTCAGACAACTATAGTAAAAAACACTATGCATAGCAGACTAACCCGCTAGGTAAACAGATTGCTACCTTTTAATTTTGAAAATTCTCATCTCCCAGGCACGAACATGGGTTTTACTGACTTTTGATCTAAATTACCTTCCGGCATAGCCTTACCACCCTAACATTACGACAAAAAAAGTTGTAGTCGCTTCAAATGACAAAGTTCGGAAAAAAAAAATTTATGGAGACAGTTTTTACTATGTAAAAATAAACTCTTTAGATAGATCGTCGGTCGCTTAAATTACAATTACATTTTTTAAAAAAGATATCCCGTCGGGAGTTGACAATTCAAGCAATCTGATAGGTCTAAATTAGTTCAATAGCATCATTCAATCTTAAAATTACTGCCGCTATCATCTCTTGTATTGCTCAGTCAACCAAAATTTGCATAATTCTCAGTCAACCAAAATTTGCATAAATCTCATATCAGTGCAGAAAATTGTTCTTCAAAGTGCGTACCTGTTGACAATTGTAAGTTTAACTATAGAAGCATTACGTTTACGGGCAAGTTCCTTTTATACCTTATCATGCAAAACATTCATTTATTTCCACTGAAAAAGAAGTCCTCGGGACAGATGGGATTGATAAAACAGCCTTTGTGTTATTTATACCGGGAGAGCACAAAATAGCATTAAAAGTCAACGACAACTTTCTCTCTAACAATCATACAAACCTTCTGAAGAGATACAAATCGGATCTGGTTTTAACAACTCCCCTATATTCCCGGAAGAACTATGAAAAAAACCTCAATGTGAAAGACGACCTCGTGTTCATGGATCAGAAGCTAGTCGTACCAGCAGCCATTTGGGAAACATTCAGCTCTCTGTTACACAAAACGTATCCAGGCCAAATTGGAGTGAAGGTTTTAGCTGCGTTTACTTGCTGGGAAATCATCATGGGAAGTCGTGTAACCAGTGCTTGAAAGCCGTTAAGAATTTGAAAATGTTACTCGGAACGGAACACACGACAAAGTTTCCGAAGAAATAAATTTGGACTTCGCAGGTCTGTTGGACGCTTTTCGGGCAAAAAGACATCCTTCTCTGCATCGACAGTTTCTTATACTTTCCTTTGACGAAAGTAGCCACCAATAGCACCTCAAATTCCGTCATTACCTTTTAAAACTATTACTGTCATCTTCACGGATTTCTAGGAAAGCTTAGAGTCGACCATGGGTCCTGTTTTTATCTCACGATTTTCAGTCCTTCTGTGGAAAATTCAATTCAACAACGAAATCATTTACTGTACAGTCGGAGATCGTAGATCTAATGGGTTTGCGGAAAAACTTGTATCTACTGTAAAATCTAAATTTATTGGCCATGTCATTCGAATTACCAAAATTTTTTCCTTGATTTCTTCCATCGATAATTTTTTTTAGAAATTCAGAATTTAAAAAAACCTTCGATTGGTTGTACCCCCATCGAGAAACATTTTAATGGAACCGCTATTACCAAATGGAACTTTTTTTGATAGCAATTTAGATAAAGGAAAGTCTATCTTATCAGACCAACGCGCAAAAAAATGGGAACTGTACGCTGGGGCAGAAGACGGCTACTTGGACGCCGACATGGAGACACAAACAGGCTCACAGGAAAACCTACCCTTAGCCCTATCACGCCCTACAACGGAACTGCATAGACCTGGAAAAGCCAGCTGACCCACGAAGAAACTAGCCTGTGGAGGTAAATAAGAAAGAAAGGCTACTAACAGAAAAAAAGGGGAACACTATTTTAACCTGGTAAAGGATAACGTCATCGAGTCTTCAGATCACACATATAAGCTCGATAATGTTCACATCTTGCGTAAAAGTGTCACATCTTGCGGTTTAGCGTTCAAAGTAAAACTGCTTCTCGGCCCGAAGAAAATTGTTTTGAGCCCTCCACCCATTGGGCATAACCTAACACTACTTTCGAAATTTACAGGAAAAAAGAAACTGTCACCACCGAAGAAGACCAACGGGGGAGATCGAATCAGCTCAGGCAGGGCACTTCAAGAGTGGATACACCTACTCGCACTCACGGGCTGACTAATGATCTGGCAGTGATGAGTCCCCTCGAAACACCCAGTGTTCCTCTGCATCTTTAGACCTAAAATCATGGGATGGGATAATCGGAGACTATTTTGATGACGTATCGAATAATAGCATGCCTCTTAGTCAAGAAGTCGGGTCAGGGACTAACCATAAGTTAAGCGTTACAGGTGACGATCGTACGCTCTCAGCGCCCTCTCACTCATGTGGACCCGCAGGACATCCTATAGATTTAGTCGTTCCCGAACCTGTGTTAAGAATTGGCTCAGAAAAAAACAGACACTTCTGGATAATAACCCTGAAAATCTCTCCCCGTTGTTTTATCAACCAAGGCCGTCCAATCCTCGCAGGAATGTGCCCTCCCCCCCCATATTCTTCAGCGAACAAAGATACATCGGCAACGTACTCGAAGAAAAAAAAACACGGTTAAAGAAGTGATTACGTTAGAGGTAAAGCCACATACTTCCCCGAGGGCCAACTTCACAAACAACTCACTTTCAGACTTTCTAACGACGCTTGTGGATTTACCGTCGAAACACACATTAGGAACCGAAACCACTCTATACTGGTCTTCCCAAAAGTCTACCCCAACGGGACGAGCCAGCCGGACTCCGATCCAGACCATACGTTCATCCACCAGATCCAATTTCACACCTCAACTTATAGCGGATGCCTCAAGAAATGATACAGGCAATATCAGCGAAATATCCTCACCAATCGATTCTGAACTCAAAAATTATGTAGATGAATTTGATTCAAAATTCAATTATAAACTCCCAGTATCTTATTGATTTAAAAAAAAAATTTATTGTGTTTTACAGATCTCATTTCAGATTAGCTTCGTTATTGTGTATGTCATTTTGCACATGTTTAATGTACAATTTCAAATTGTAGAGTTGATTTGTTTTTTTCAATAGATTTCATCTGTGTAAATTCTGTAAATTCACCCATTGTACATTTGTACTTATCAAACTTTCAATTGTAGATTTTATCATTTCTTGTTATTCTGTTATTTGTTCATGGTGCAGTTTGTAAACTTTGTTTCTTCTTTGAACAGGGAAATGGGTGCATACAGAATTAGTTTTGGCTAATTGTAAGTTTTAAAATTTTTCGTGTGAGAAATGTTGTGATATGTTTTTATGATTATGTCATTATGACCCTCAGTAATGATTAGATACCAGTCAACACTTCGCATGATTCGACAATTGGTCGATCATCGTTAGTTTTTTTCTTTAAGAACAAACGTTTTAGTTTAGACTTCATTTTACTTCTTTAATTATTTGAAGTAATTGTACACACTGTACATAACTATCTAGATTATTTCAACAATTTATTAGGGCCAGAAAAGTTTTTGTGGGCTTAAAAACATTGACCGAATAACCATCTTCACAAAAACCACCTTGTTACATGTACATGTTCAGATGGTTTCATATTTATTGTCATTTTTTTTTCCTGAAATTGAACTGACACAGATTCTTACTAAAAAAGACACAAGGCTGGCGCAATTCAGTTGAATCAAAACAAGTGCAATCATCTGAGTTGGGTCTAATATGTGAAAAGAGGGAATTTCTGGAAAAAAATAGAAAATATAATTTAGAGAAATAGGAAGCCAATTCAATTTTATAAATTCGACCGTCATAATTTCTGTCTTTTTGATTTTTTAAAACTCTATCATTGCTTTTCAAAAACTCTATCTTCCAAAAACCTATTTATGAAGCCTGGCTTTTTTTTAGTTCTGTTTATGGCATCCTGAGAAAGTTTACGGGCTACTGGTTAAGAATCAGAGGTGAATCCAGGATTTTCCCGAACTTGAGATTTTTGAAAGAAATTGAAAATTTTATTTGATCATTCGACCAAATGATTTTCCAAAAATTTTTATTTTGAGAAGTTTTTCTACGCGTCCGGCAGTTGTTTGAAAAGCAATTTCTGAGAGTTACATTTTAGGCCCTCTTTTGATGATTTTAAGCAGAAATAGCGTATTTCTGTCACGCGCTTCCCGACAAAAATAGAAAGTGCCCGGCTAGAAAACGTGCAGTCGGTCAGCCTAAAATGGATACTGTAAAATAGTACCAAAATGATTCGTCAATTCGATAGTCCTACTTTTAGTATTACTTCACGGCGTGCAATTTTTAACCTATGAGTCACATCGTTTGAAAAACAGAACTGAACAGGAGTGAGTTAGGACCGAAGTGTATAACTCATAGAGTAATTTCGGATAGGGTACACCGTCTGCTCGTCACGCTATCTTATTTTCGGCCGGATAGATTCGTGCAACTTCTTAGTCTAATACCGATCCTAATCTTACTCTTATACTATCTAGTCTCAGGTTGTTTAACTAGTCTCTGCTAGGCTCAATAGATCTAGGGTATACTGGTTTATTGCGGCTGCTGAAGTACTCGGGAGAGTTCAACTAATTTCTAAGTTAAATTCAAATCTCTCTGGTGCTGAAATTACAAGTAATTTCAGCACTTACAAATAAGTGGATTGTTAGTTAGATGGATCATGATTGGTTAATATTAAATACTTTACATTGGTAAAATATCTAATTTATCCAATCATAAAATGTAGTTTAGATCAGGTTCCACCCATCCGGGTTTTACAGAGTTTTTTTAGAATAGTTTTTCTGCAATTCGAAAGATGGATGAAGGACGTTGGTATTTGGCGAACATCTTATTTCTTCTGGGTTTTCTTATTAGAGAAGTCCCAGATTCAATCATTGTGTCTTCTCAAGACAACGACTGGGTTTTCGCAACAAACTCAAATCTGATTTCAGAATGGTTGGCTATGTCAGGTTTTTCTGTTTCATTGGTGAGAACTTCTTTGTGTTTGACCTTGTCTGGGAATGGCGTGGAGATTGTGCGTGGAGGGGATGCCTGGTTACTCGGATCTGTACGTATACCTGAACATCGAGGTGGTCATTGGTCTAGTTCAATGAAGTCCTTTTCTACGAAGTCAAGTCGTACTCTAAATCCTTTGAGTTGTGATTGTGGGCGGCATATTGATTGTAGTTGGCCATTCTTTCTCGAGTGTAGTAGGGTCGTTTTGTCTTTGGATGTTCGTCCTTGGTGTTGTATTCTGATCTATGTATTGCATAATGTAATTTACATTTTATAAAACTTTTATTAGTTTAATATTTTTTAATTATGATTTTAGTTAGTTGTTTTCACAAAAGCTTTTTGTTTTAGTTCAGTTATTTTGAAGAGTTACTCACCCTTGAGTAGCTCTTATTAAAAATAGGAGTGTGGTCACAAAGCGTGGATGTAGCACGGTGGGTTAGGCCGGCTATAGAGCATGCTCAGGACGTCCTTCCTGGTGGGTTAGGCCAGGAGTGGGAGTATGATTGCATGCGGTTTTTGTGAGAGGTCCTGTTATGTGACAACGTTTTATGTTGGGTTTGTTGTGGTTTTTCTTATGTTTTGTTGGTTGTGTCTTTTTTTCAAAAATCAAATTGTTTGTGGTATGGGTTTGTCTTTCGACTTTTTTGTGTTTTATTATTTCTTTCTTAGACTTTATAATAGTCTTCAAAAGAATAATTTATCCAGTTTTAAACTGGGTTAATCCGGTTTGGGTACCGTTGGTTTCCTTTTCTTAGTCATGCTGTTATGCTATGTGTTGTGGTGTTTAGTAAGCTGCATTGGTTAGTTTTGTTTAGTATATAATTCCTTTCCAACCGGGTTAAAGGAAAGTTTGAAACGTGTTATCTTGTGTTAGAGTTATCGAGTGTGAAAGCTTGAAACTGAAATTCATTATTTTAAACAATTCTTCGTGGGCGAGCTGTGCGAGTGTGGATAGAATTCTTATGCGAGTGAATGAAAATATCAAAAGGTTAGTACTGCTTTTGCTTCTTATGAATTTACTACATAGAATTTTAATTTTACTGCTAGTTGTTGGGGGAAATTAAGTTACAAATTTTTATCATTATTAGATTTACTGCTGGTGGGGGAAAAATTTATAAATTAATTTACTGCATTGGTATTATATTTATTTAATTGTTGGTGCAAAAAGTTAATAGGGTTTCAAACAGTTTTGAAGAAGTTTGCTATTTTTTATTTTTCTTTTGTGAATTTTTCAGATGATCGTTGGATGAAGGCTAAAATTCTAAAGAAAACATGGATAAAGAATGGTGAGTTTCTAATGTTTGAATTAATTAGTAATATGTATAATTCATACTTACCTGTTAGTCGTCGGGGAAGAAACCGTGGGGGAAAATGTCGTGAATGAGATCTGAAGTTGTTAGTAGTTTGGCTAATATGCGGATGATATTTTTAGTTTGAAGCAGTGGCCAAAGCAATTGAAGTGCCTTAATTGTGGTTAGTTCTTCAGTGCCAACTGCAAATTTATAAGGTGTGTTTTGGATTAGATTATATATTTTGTGGTTGAATTTAGTGTTATGGATGAATTCTAAAATGGGGATTTCTATAGGTTGTACAAACTCGTGTGGGATGAGGAAGGGTCGGGATTCTTCTGCGTTGAAGGTCTTGGTGATGGGACAAAAGATATACATTTGGGTTATGGGATCATAATTTCGAAGAATACCATGAAAGTTAGTATCTTTAATGCAATATGTGAAGTTAAGAAAGAATGGTGAGGTGTATTTGGAATTGATGAATTGAAAACGATGGTGTGGTTGTCTGGAGGGAGTGTGTAGGTCAAAGTGATTTTGGATGAAACGATAATAAGTATATGTGTGTGTTTGTTTAGTGCGCAACATAATATCGTGTGTGCAGTGCAAATCTCTTTCATGTGGTGCAAGGAAATGAAAGGTTAGTGAAAATATTTGGAAGCGTTCTTTAAAACTTTCGTAAGCTTGCGTGTCTGTTAGTGCTTCTGAGATAATGTGGTCAAACTTGCGATCGAAGATATTTAGTGTAAATACATATGGTGTTTTAATGAAAAATTTCTCGGTGATTTGTGGGTTAGCGAAGCGATCGTCGTCTAAGAATTGATCTTGGTTAGTTCTGATGATGTTATGGTCGTAATATTCTAGTGTATATTCATTAGCTCGGGGTGCAGTGTGTTTTTAGTGATTTTTTGTATCCAATGTAAGTAAATTGTCTAGGTGTTAGTGGTGTAGTGAGTCGATATAGCATGTCCATATTTCGTTCTATATCGATATGAGTGTTAGATAAAGGTAAGCAAAGGGGATTTGTAAAATGATAATATGAGGTCCAAGGAAGGGTAGGCATTAAAACGTATTCGTCTACAAAGTTACGTGTCTCGTTAGTGTCATGAGGGGTGTTTAAGGTGTATTGTGGAAATGAGGGTAAGGTGATAGCTAAAAATTCTTTTGTGTTAGTGTGTTGTGGATGGTTGATGTATTCACGGGCTGTTCCTGGTTTCGCTGGGAAAGGATGGTTGGGGAACTTTCTTTTAAAAGTGCGGTAAGCTCTATTAGTGTTGAGTGAAGATACAGTAGTTGTGGATGATGGTGCTAATGAATCAGTATAAATTGAAGAGGGTGTAGGGGTAGGAGGGTTGGATGAATCTATTGTGGATGAGATTTGGTTTATGGTTGGGGTGTCAAGGTGATAGGATTGTTGTTGTAAGGTAATGAAATTATCTAGTTCTGGGGAGATTCGGGGGGTGTCTGAAGAATGAGATGATTGGTTTGAGTGAAGTGAGGAGTAGGTTGGAGTGACTTGGGAAGCATAAGAGGGTGTAGAATTGGTTGGGTCAGGGTTATTTGGTAGTATGGGTTGAAAAGGGGGTTGGGAAAAATTTAAGGGATTGGTGTGAAAATTATTTGATGGAGATGGTTCAGAGTCGGCAAATTCATCGGGGGTTTCAATATTCGGGTTATTGAGTTGTGAGATGGAGTATAAAACTGAGATGTGTGAATTAGTATCGGAATTCATGCCGGATGTTACATTACTGGATGGGAAATCGGGTGGCGGAAAAGCAAAAAGTGGTATTATTGGGATTGGAGTGGTGAGGTTGGTTGGGTGGGAATTTGATCGGTGTAGGGATCCAAGTTGTCGGCTCATCGTGGGCTAAAAAAATTATTATTTTGAGACTGAAAAGCGGTGGTATGGGGTTGTTCTATAATTTGTTCATAAGTATTTTCATCTTGTGAGTGGTGTGGCATTATATGTTGGATGGGACTTTGTGATATGGTTGGTCTAAAATTATTATGTGTTATGGCTAAATTTCGAAAATTACGTGGGACTAGGGATAATGGATGGTTATGTGGTAGGGGTGGTAACTGTGGTGCTGTTGGTGTTGTGTCTGCATTGTTATGTTCTTCGTCGTATGTGTTCTGTCTTGTTGCTATTTTTGTGTTATATTCTTTTATTTGTGCGTCTAAAAGAATTTTGTTTATAGATGTAGAAAATATTCCAAAAAATCCTGCAAATAGTATGCGTGCTACACTTGCTTGTCGATTGACTTGTGTGTGTATAGCACATGTGTTATAGATTCCTTTTAAGAGTGAAAAAAGAAATCCAATAAAGTTAAACATTGCGTATAAAATAGTTAGTTTTTCTAAGATGTAGTAGGGCCATCCTAGAAAATCAAGAATTTCATTCTTGAGTGTAACAAAGCTAAAAATATTGATAGGTGATATATCTTGGGGACGGTATTTTTCACCGTTTAGATATATATAATCTTTAATGTCTTTAAAATATCCGCTATAGTCTTGCGTATAGATGTCTGCAAATCCTGCGGTTTCGGCAAGTTTGCGTAAGTTTTGGTCAATTGATTGTCTTTGTATTGTGTCCATTTGTGTTAATAATTCCTGGAATTGTTGTGTTCTAATGTGATGTTGAATATCTGATTTTGAGTATATTCCTATTGATTGTAAGTCTATATTTGGGTTTCGAGCGATAGCGCGAATGCTTTCCGGTGAAAATTTTTTGAGTGATTGCATTAATGTGGGATATGGGGTGAGAAGGTAATATTTATCTTCATCAGGGTTTAGTTGTACTACGTTGTGGCTATTTTCTGATCCACATGGAACTGCGGTATCCCAGAAATAGGTTCTTCGTGAAAGTGTGTCAACAAAATGTACTTTATTCTTATAAAAGATAGGGATTCTTTTATAACATCGTTTATCTTCAAAAACGTACAGTGGTGATACTTTTTTAGTACAAGTATAAAACCATAAGATGTTTCCTTCATAGTCTAAAAAATTTGATCTATTTCCTGATAGTAAATATCCTGCGTAGGGTATTTTTAATACTGCTAGTGCAAGTGATTGTAATATTTGTGTTCTTTCTAATTCGCATAGTTGGTGTAATGTTTCTAATTCGGAGAGTGACATTTCTTGAAAAATTCGGCTAATCGTGTAGTCTAGTTTCATATCTAAGTGAATATCATAGTGGATATTACCAAAATATGTATTATTCATTAGTGATAGTTCTTGTAAACGTGTGCTTTGATCGTTTTGGGGTTTTAAATGTCCACCAGGTTGACCTGTATTCTTTTGAAAATTAACTGGTATATATGATGTTCCTTCGTTTAGGGGATGACTTGTGGCGTATGGGTCGACTTTTATTTTTCCAGTGGTCATGTCGAATCCATTTTCGTATTCAACTAATATTTCAGAGTATTGTGTTTTGTGAAGTGGGTTTCTGTATTTACATGCAAGTTCTGTTTCTTGATATTTTTGAAAACGTGTTAATTTATTTTCTATATTATGAAGGTTTCGAAAATTTGAACTTATTTTGCGTAATGGATTTACATGTTCATATGGTATTGATTGTATAAAATATTTTTCGTGAAATTTTATCATACGAGCGTGTATTTTTGCTACTTGAAATGTTGTACATGTGTCTTCGGGGAACCAAACAATTGTTGCTTGTGTTCTGGTTGTAGGGTCGCAATAACCTTGGTCGTTTTTACAAGGTAATCTAATTCCTTGGTAAATCATTGTGTTGTCTGATAAATCTCGTGTGAGTTGTATTTTTTCGAGTTGTATTTTCCAATCGAAAAACATTATTTCTTGGTATCCTTTATTTTTTGTGTCTGCTTTGCAGTTTGATGGGTCATTTATACCAATGTGTGGTATCCAGTGTTTATCGTGTATGTCATAGGTTAATCGTCCGTGTGCGCCGTTGTATGGGTATTTTTCATCTAATTTTATATGTCCTTGATATCTTTCAAGTTCTGCTTGATGTACAGAATCTGAAAAAACTTGGAAATATACTAAATTTCTATCTGTGTTTTTATTTTTGGTGATGTTTAGTCGGAGTAACTCGTTTTTACAATCTTCGGGATTGAGATGTAAAAGTCGTTCTATATTACTCTGGTAGAATGATTCATGGTCAAGTCGGTTTTTATTTCCGTTTGAGACTTGTGAACAATGTACTTTCTTTTCAGAAAATGTTGCTGTGAATTTATATCCTATAACTGTAGTTGCTCGGGCTTTTGAATAAAGTGTTGCTATGACATTTGTAGTTTCTATGGCTTGGGGTTCTGTTTCGCACTGTGATACTTGATTTATTGCATACTTGTGTAGTGTTTTTTGTTCGTTTTCTTCACAATCGTAATGTGTTACTAATAAATCTTGGGGTTCTGTGCGGGGAGAAGGGTTTATGTTTTGATTTGAGATTACTAGAAAAAGGAGTTGGAGAAAAATTAATAATTTTAGAATATACATGTGTATGATAATCCTGAGTATGGGTTATAAAATGTGATGTAACCAATTGTGTTTTTGGTATATCTGTCGTATTTATATATTACTTCAGTGGTTATAAATGGTGGTGGTAGTGATTGAGCTGTTATGTTTGGTGGGTTTAATGGGTAGGGATGTTGAGTAATGTTGTTTAATTTAACTGTGATTTCAAACTTTAATTGTAAACTGTTTTGTTGGAGTATTTGGATATTGTGATCACGGATATCGTCGTGAATGTCTTGTCGGTATTGTAATCTATTAAGTGCCCAGTTGTGGAGGCGATTACTTTCTAGATGTTGTCCAAATAATGGTGGAGGGGCTGTAAATGTATTCCAATCTAGTCTTAAAGGGATATTTGTTGATGATTGTTCTCGATATCTGGCGTCGAGATTATTTGGAAAATTTAAGTTAAAAGGTGGTGGTGAAATCTGGCTTATTGATGGTGTTGATGGTAGTGATAATGTTTCTGGTAGTGATGAGGATGTTGTTGTATCCGTAGAAATATCTATTGGATCATTGACTAAATTTAATTCACCTTGTGTAAATGAATGTGTTGTCCAATATGGTAGTCGTGATGCCTGGTTTGGGGGGTTAAAGGGATTTTCACGTATTTGTTCAGATGTTGGTGTTGAACCTAAGTAATCTGATGGTAGGCTTGAGGTGCTACGTTGTGAAAGAAGCGTAGGGGTTTCTGGTAATATACCAATGGGGTTTTCTGGAGTGTTTTGTGATGGGGATTGAGGTATATCAAAATGAACTCGGGGAGTTAGAAAATTCTTGTTCCGTCGAGGATGTATAATTTGTCTATTTATTTCGACTGTATTTTGGCTTTGACTAGGATTTCTTATTCTACTTAATTCTTGTGGTAGTGTTGGGTATAAGTTATATGTTGGTTCGCTTAGAGGTGCTTGTCGTTGAGCTGGTTCTAGTGGTTCTGATAAACGAGCGTGTCGTTCTTCAAAAGTGTATGGGTTATCTTGAAAGGAAATTCGTGTAGATGTTTGAGGATTATTGGTAGTTGAAGGTGTTGTTGGGTTATCTTGGGATGATGTCGGTGAAGACTGACTTGGTGACTTTTGGGTAGCAATTTTTGATAGCTTTTTGGTCTATTCTTTTATTGAAAAAGTTAATGTTTATTAAAGTATTCTTCTAAGAAAAGAATTAGGAGGATTGTTGCTAGAGCGAATGTGATGATTGCTTTCTTTATACATTTGCATATAGTCAAAATGAGGGATGATAGAAATGTTATGAAAATTACAAATAGTAGAAAAATATCAGTTCTACTGAAAATAGTTCGTATCATTTAGACAATTTTATAAATCGTACCTGTGGATATAATCAAGGGTTTTTGAAAGTTGGAGAAATAGTTCGAATATAGTGTAGAAAATTAAAAAAATATTACAAAAAATGATTAAGAGTATTAGAAAAGATTCAAGGATATCAAAAAGAAATATTATGAAAGTTTCAAGTATCGTAAAAAATTGTTTGAGGTTTGTGATAATTTTAGTGACTGTTTGATAGAAGAGCATTTAAGAAATGGCTTCGTGATCGAATATTTTTTGTTGTTTGGGGCAATTTTCAAGTGTGGTCGGATTATTTATTAGTTTTTTGACAAGTGGGTTGAGTTTCGTAAAAAATTGTTGGGGGCAATTTTTATGGTGATCGGGAGGTCTTCTTTGTCTTTATTTTCATTTGTCAAATGATCTGGGGTATTTTTGAGATTTTTATACTTTAGGCTAAATAAAATGGTCGTTCTTTTACTTTAGGCTAATTTAACATATTTGTTTGGGGGGTATTTGAGGGCTGAGTTGGGGAAATATTGTTGATCTTTGGTTTATTAGATAAGGGAGGGTTATGATATTATGGTGATATTTATTTTAGTTGTCAAGTTGGAGTGGTTTGCTTATTTTTGACCTGGAGGTCGTAGAGTTATAGTTATAGATATGCCTGGAGTTTAATATTTTTCGTCTAGTTGGTTTGTGTTAAAGTTATAGAAGGTGACGGATTGGATGAATCCTATTGGCTAATTTTGAACTAGAATCGCTGCGTGTTTATCAACATGTTATCTTGAAAAATGAAAGTATGAAATGTTTCAGAGGTGCAAAGATTTTTAAATGTAGAATTTAAGGTTGTTTTTGAAATTCAACTTTCTTTAATATTTTGGATTGTGGGATGAATACTTTATAATTTTTACGTGGTTGATTTCTAAGTCGTGAAGACTCTCTATGTTCTGATTTGTCGATTTGTTTTTGGGGTATTATTTGTTCTGTCATTTTTCTATTTTTTCTTTCTTTTTGAGATGTAGTTTGATCGAGATTTTTTGTATTGTTTTTTGTGGTGTTTGATTTTGTATTTTGATTTCTGAGGTGAATATCATTTTCTTCCTTTGTTATGGTGTCCGTATGTGGGTTATTTTGAATAACTTTTAAACCTGTAAAAGAATATAATTGAGTTAGTTCGCGGAGTGCGTATTCTTTTGGATAATAAGGTAATAGGTTATTTCGGTGTTGAACGATTTCTTTTTTATCTGAGTCGGTGATTTTATATGTGACATCAGTGGGTTTTGCAATTATTTGGTATGGTCCTTTACGAAGGGGTTGTAACTTTTTTGAAATTCCTTTTTGAGTATTAAAATTGGGTATTAAAACAAATGTTCCAATTTTTAAATCGGAGGCTGGTGTAAAGCGTGAATTTATTTGTTCATTAATATTTTGCCTTTGTAACAACTTTTTTGTTACCTTTTGGTAAATTTCATTGTGTTTTTTGTCTCTGTTTAAAATCCATTCGGTGTGTGTACCGGAGGCTAATTTAAGAATTTGTGGGTGATGAAAATGATCTTCATCGTGTGTATGTAATGGTAGGTTATAACAAATTGAGTCTTTATTTGGTTGACAATAACCTTGTGCGTTTTTATGAGAGTTTGCTGTAAACATTATTGGTTTGCGTGGCTTTTGGTTAAAAACCATTTCATATGGTGACATTCCTAAAGTTGTCGTGATTTGTGAATTATATGCTAAGGGAAATAGTTTTACATCTGCTGACCATTCGGTATATCTTGTATCATTTCCATTGATGATACATCTGAGATATTCTTGTAATGAACGGTTCATACCTTCGACTAAGCCGTTTGTCCAAGGTGCGTGAGATGTACGTGGTTTGTGTTTAATGTTATATAAATGACATAGTGTGATGATTTCATTATTTATGAATTCTGTACCGTTGTCTGTAACTAAAATTTCTGGTAGTCCGAATTTTGCTATCCAGTGTTCATAGAGTGTTGTGTAAGCGTAATAAGCGTTACAATGTGGTACTGGGTTAAGTGCTACATAATGTGTAAATGCGTCAACAATTACCATAATGTAGGAGTTTCCTTCGGATGAGGGTGAAATTGGTCCTTTGGTATCAAATGAGATACGATGATTAAAGTACAAGCTTTGTCCTTTAAAATCTTGTCTTTGTGCTATTTGTTTTTGATTTGGGTAAGGTTTATTTAGTTGACATACTATACAGTCATTGCATAGTACTTTTATCCAAATTGGTGCATTTGGGAAATAAAAGTTTTGTATAAAATTTGAATATGTTTTTTCTGATCCAGAGTGTCCTTTAATATTTTGTGTATGTGAAATATTAAAAGCTATAAGAATCATACTTAAAGGGAGACAGGGAACTGTAGATTCATTTAGTTTGTATTCTAGAAGGTCTGTGTTTTCGTTAATTGTTGTATTGTTGAATTTTCGAAAATATCTGAGGAGTGTTTTGTTTCCTAGAATAGTTGAATCTGCTTTGATAGGTTTAGTTTTATATTTGTGCCATGATTTCAGTTGTCGAATTACTGGGTCAAGGTTTTGATATTGTTTCAGTGTTGAAATTGTAATTGTTTCTGTTGGGGGGAGAAAAATATTTTCGATTTCTATTTTAGATAAGGGTATTGTGTCAAGTGGGTCATGGAGGTCAAAAACTTGATTTATTGTGTATTTTGAATCGTTTGTTTGTGGTCCTGATAAGTTTATTTTATCAGTCAGATTTTCTTTTTCAATTAGTGGAAAATGGTCTTTTTTAGGCGGGTGTTGTTTTATTCTTTTTTGTTGGGTGTTGTTTTTTATCCATTGTGAATATGGGATTGGTTTAAAAGTTGATGTTCCAAGTAGATCAACTTCATAGTGATTATTTTGACAATCTAGATAAAGTGGGAAATGTTGTAAATTATTTATTTGTGATTGTTCAACGTCAGTTTTTACTGCATATTTGCATTCCAATCGGGGTGATGTTTCATTTTCTGCAAGGTAGAATTTTATGTTTTTGGGTATTTCAACTGTGGTTTTTCGTGTAAGTAATTCAGGTGGCGTATTTCGACTTAAAGTGTCTGGTAATGCAAGATTTTTTCCTGCGGTCCAAACTATATGTAAGTTTGGGAATTTCATTAAAATGAGTTGAAATCTATAAACTCGGTGGTTTGGATTAGAATTTTGTGTAAAAAGAAAGATGATTAGTTTATGGTCTGTGAATAGAACTGTGGGATGTTTTGATCCAAGTATCAGAAATTCATATTCTGTTAGTGTATATATTATGGCTGTACATTCTCTCATTAGAGTTGAGAGTCTTAGTTCTGCTTGAGTGAATAATCGAGAATTTGCTGATATGAGGTTCATTTTATTTGTACTATTATGTGATTGTAATAATGCTGCGCCGATGCCAAAGTTCGAAGCATCGCACATTGCATAAAATGGTTGATTTGAATCTGGAATTGTGTTTGAAATTTGTTCAGTTAGAAGTTTTTTAATTTCTTCAAATCGTGCTTGATGTTCTATATTCCATTCAAAATTATTTTGTTGTCTAAGTATGTTATAGAATGGTCGTAGATATAATTGCATTTTATAAACATATTTGCTTAAAAAGTTTAACATTCCAAGGAATTCTTGGATTTTCTTTTTATTTGTTGGTGGTTGGAGTTTTTGAATAGCGTCTATACGTGATTTCAATGGAGTGATTGTTTTTCTTTCTATATTATGCCCTAAGAATTTAACTTTTGTCAAAAAGAAGTGTGATTTATCGGGGGCGGCCTTCAGATTTTCGTTCTGAAGTATTTGGTGATATTGTTCTAAAACATTGAACATTTCCTCTTTTGTTTGTGATTGCATAAAATGCATAAAAACATCGTCTAAATAGGTGATTGCGTTTTTCTTGAGTATTAGTGGTCGAAAAATTTTGCTCATAAAAGCTGAAAATGCTGCTGGTCCTATGGATATTCCATAGAATAAGCGGTTGAATTCGTATTGTTGATTTCCAATAACAAATTGTGTTAAGCGTCGTGATTGTTCATCTAATGGCATTTGATTATATGCACTATTCATATCGGCGGTGGTAAAGTATTTTCCGTTTATTTTTGTTAAAATAACTTGTATTGGTTCAATGGGCCAATTACACTTTGATTCATCTATGAGTGAATTGAGGTATCTAGCATCTGCGTCTGGTTTTAATGGGAGATGTAGTGATGAGCTGATTTTGCCAACATCAAATTTGGATGTTGCATAGACTGATGAATATTTAATTAGCTGTTTTGCTAGTTTTTCAAATTCGTCTTGTGTTATTTGTGAATGTTGGAAATTAAACATTGTTAGAAATTTCTGTTGATTCTCTGTGTAGTTACTTATGTTGAATGTAGGTTTGAAATATGGGGTTTTTGTGAAATAATCCGTATTTCTGTTTTCGTTACTTATTATATTATTTATAGATAATTCTTCATTAAGGATTGTGGATTGGCAAATATCTAGTAATTGGAGTATATTTTTTACACGATATGCTTTTTCGTGTATTGGTAATATTGTAGCGTTGGTTTCGCAATAGCCTAAAAGTCCTAAAGGTAATGTTACTTGGTAAGGTGTATTGTTGTATACATGTAAGGAAATAATATCTGAATTCGAGTTTTTCAAATATTTTATTGATGAGATTGTGATTTTGAAAAACTTATGAATAGGTTTGAATTCAAAATCTGACATATAAAATTTTTGTTTGTTTTGTTTTTTATCATATTGGTGAACTTGTTTGATTGAAAAATTATAGATGTTTCCTGATAGTGGTTTCAAGTGTTTTCTTTGTTGGTTATATATTGGGTAAAATTTTGAAAAAAATGGTGGTTGTTTATTTAATCTTTGAAAAAATGTTAGGGATGTGTCTTTTGTTTTTGTATATTTATCTTTGATTAATATTTTACTATTCAAGATGTTGATTGTTGGTATATATTTAGAGATAAACGGTATTCCAATGATATTATGTTTAATATCAGTGATATGGAATATTTGTTTAAATGGTTTGGTTAAAATTTTGTTTTGCTCCATTGTTCTTGTGGGGAGAAGAAATAATTGAATTTTTCCGTAGTTTATTAATGTTGATCCTTGTGCTGTTGCTAGTTTGCTGGAGGTTTCAAGAGGTGTTAGCTTTGGGTGTAAGGTTTTTATTTCATTCCATGTGGGAATGTTTATTATATTTGATTCTGCTCCTGAATCAATTAAAAAAACAATTTCAAGATCTGGTGGTTGAAATTCTTTGCTTTTTGGGCTTTCCAAAAGAAATGGTATTGTCCAAATTTTTTCTTTGGGTTGTTCTTTTTGTATGTTTTGGTAGATGTGATTTGTATTCAAGCATTTTGTTTTTTCTTTCTCATTGGGTTGGTTTGTAGTGTTAATTTCATTAGTTTTTTGTGTCGTCGGTGTGGAATGGACGGGTTCAATATAATAATTGTGAAGGAGTTCTGATTGATTTTCATATATGTGTGATGAAAAAGGTTCTTCATATATAACAGGTTCATAGTCGTTTTCGACTTTTATCATGTTGATGGAGAGAGTGTTTTCTGCATCGCTTTCTGAATCTGATGATTCACAGTTTATTTGGTTGAGTTGTAACGTATCAGTTACTGTGTCATCAATACCTGGAGGGTCTGATGTTGTTTCTGGATTAGATTGTACTTGATTAATATGTCTTTGATGTTTAGGTGTACTACTTCTGTGGCGATTATTAGAATTATTATAGTTATTATTATTCCGGTGTGGTGATTGGGAATAATTTCTATAACGATTATTATAACTTGAGTGTCGATTTTGTGAATTATTTCGCGATCTGTTTTGGTAATTATTTTTTGGTCTGTTATAGTTCGATCTATTATATGAGTTATTCCTTGATTGATTGTTCGGGTAATTCTGGTTTCGGTTGTTTGAATAACTTCTATTCCGATTATTTGAGTAGTTTCTATTCCTATTGTATGATGAATTTCGTGATTGATTGTTTGGATAATAATTATTTCTTGATTGGGAATTAGATCTAGAAACAAATCGTTGTGTATTTGAATGTGATCTGGAGTAGTTATTTCGACTATTTGGTCTATTGTAGTGATTTTGTGATGAATTATGCGTGTTTCTTCGTTCTGGTGATCTTCCTCTATAACTTGAGTTATATGGTGATTGATTTCTTGTATAATTTGTATTGTTCGGGAGTGGTTTTCCTGAACTGTTGTTGCTGTAGACTGTTTTGTTCGGTAGATTTTGATCTTTTTTCATGTATTGGTAGAATGATTTATTTGGTTCTTTATATTTTTGAGGTTTATTTTGATTGTCTTGCTGTTTTTGTCTACATCCAGAAATACTATGTCCGTATCGTCGGCAATAATTACACCATTTTTTGAAAGATGGTTTGCCCTTAAAGTTTGGGTGTTTTTCGTAAATATTGAGTATTTCAGTGATTTTTTCAACGAGATCTGTATCTGATTCTTGTATATTATTTATATTTGTGGAAGCTGTTTCAATTCTGTTAACGTATTGTAATTTCAGATTTTCCGTTTCTTCGAGTTTCATTGTGATTTCTGCTTGTTCTAGTTTGTCTACTAGTTTTCGAAAATCTAAATCGGGTTCTCGAATTGATGAAGGATGGGATGCTCTCTTTTTTATTGCTATTTTCCTTAATTGTGGTGTTAAGGTCATCATTAAGATTTCTGTCATCTTTGTGTTTTTATAATCATGTGTATTTAATTAATATGCTTTTCGAACTAGTGTTTCGATTCGTACTGCTAATTGCTTGATGGTTTCGTTTGGTAATCTGCGAATTTCATTACATAAAACTCTTTGTTGTTGTTTGTTTCTTTCGGAGTCAAACATTTTTGAAAATTCTTGTGTAAATCTTTTCCAATTTGATTTTATTTCTATAGGCAATACTGAAAACCATTTTTGGGCTGCGCCATCTAGAGTTGTTTGTATTAACGCTGTGCGTCGATGTATCCAGTTTTGATGTAGTGGCGTATTAATTGGTTCAGGTCCTATATTTAAAATCAAATTTGCTGTGACTGCATTTAAATAGTCTTCTACAGAATATTCAGGGTCTGTTCCTGTGAATACCATTAAAGGTTTATTTGATGTTATTGATGATCCACCCATAAGGTATGGATTCATCGTCATTTGTAATGATTCTGCTGCATTTGGCATTTGAGAAAAATTTGAGAGTTGATTTCTTGTTATTTCGTGTTGTTGAAGATAATATGGGAGTGGTATTTCATTTTGCATTTGTGCTGGTTGGTACGAGTTTGCAATCATTGGGTTTTGTTGCTGAATTGGTTGAAAAGATTTATTAATTGGGTTTTGTTGTTGAATTGGTTGTTGAATTTGTGTATCTATTGGTTGTGGAGAAAAAATTCTATGATATGTATGTGGTTTCTGTATTCCTTGTCCACGATATTCTTGATTATTGGGTGTAAATATATCTGGTTGTAAGAAATCATCATCTGAGGATAAGTAATCCATTTGATAAGATGTTTGTTTTTTATTTTTATTTTGTTGAAAAAATGGATAGTTTTCACTACGATCCTGTGGAGGATGTAAATTTGTGTGGAAATTTACTGAATTAGGTGGTGCCATTGGGTTATCCCAGTTTTGAGATCTTGTATAATTACTAAAATTTTTTCGTGGTTGATAATTTGTTTTTGATGGATGTGTGTAATTATAATTATGGTCTGCAAAGTTGTTTCTAGTGAACGTTTTGCGTGTTTTTGGCAGTATTGTCATGGGTCTGTATGTTTGGTAATCCATGTGTGAATATTTTGGGGCAACCGAAGGTTTAACGGTTGATTGTAATGTTACCTGTGTTTGTGAAGAATTTGTATTTCTTGGTGTTGTTAAGTTTGGACGTATTGGTGAAATACTTTGTTGTGTAGTTGTTGTGTGTACGATTTCTTCATTTATGAAGTGTGATGGTGTCTGGATATCTTGTTGAGTAAGATTCCTAGTTCCATTGAGGTTTTCATTGTGTATGACTGTAGAGTTTAAACTATTATTTTGCATATCGGGTAAAAATGTATTATAGTTTAATGGTGTTGCATCAATGGTTAATGGTATTACTCGTACATAATCTCTTACATAAGATATCGTACTTATTGCTTGACTTGAGATTGATTGTGGGAAGTTTATGAATGCGGGATGAGACCATTCGGGGTCCCAAACATAGTCTGATTGTTCTGTGATGGCAGTATCATCGTTAGAGTTTTGGGGTCTAAAGTTTTTTCTTGCTTGTGAAATTAAATCAATATTATGTGTGAAATAATCTATTATGAACCATGCCAAGATTTTTTGTAAGTCGTGTTTTGTATGTTGTGAAACTTCATCTTTCGTGAAATTTTCTTTAATTATATTTAGGAAACTAGAGAGTAGTGTGATTTCATGTCGTACTCTTATATGTTTAGATGTTTCTGTCGGTGAGACATTTGGTATCTGGATTTCGTTTTCTAATATCGAGATATAACTATATATTATCGCAAAAACTTCATTGGTGAATATGGAGTTTGCTCTTTGTGAGTTATGATATTGGATGCTTTTTATATATTCTGAGAATATTTTTGAGAATTCTAAATCAAGGTCGTCTGTTTGAATTATATATTTACTGTGATTCTGGTTTGGTGAGCTGAATTCTATGGAGTAGATTCCGTATTGTTGTGTTAGGTTACATATATCTTTTAGATAGTGATCGATAATTTGTCTTTTGATTTTTACATCTGGGAACTCTGTTTTACATGGACTGATTCCGGGTTCAAACAAATTTAAGAGTAAATTTTTGCAGAATATATGCTGTCCTCTATCAGTGGTTGCGTCTACGATAAAGGGGAAAATATCATCATCATCTGGACTTTCTTCACCTGGGGTGTGCGTTGAGCTCATTTTTTCGTTCGATGACTGTTAATATGTAATTATCAATGTGTCTAATTGGTTGATTCCAATTGTATAAATGTACTGGTTTGTGTTTATACTGCTTTTTTATTCTTCTTTTTCCTCTTTTTGATGAATTTGAAGTTGTTTCTGAGTCAGAGAAATATAATTGATCGTGAATTGGGCAATTTTTATCTATTGATTCTTTTAGTTTATAAAGTTCGTCTAAACTGTTGGTTTCTGATTCTGAAAATGCGTTTCGATTTTTTGAAAATCTTTTTCGTGTTATTTGTCTTTGTTTAGTTAGTATTTTTCTCTTTAATGTTTGTCGTTTTGTTCTAATGTATCCAACTGTTTGTGTATGAGGTGTGATTACAAGGTCGTATTTTTTGTTATTTATTTCACAGTTGTGTAAAACGATTGTTTGTTTATTTCCTAGGTTTTTAAATGACATAAGGGTTAGGATGACGGATGCAAAAGGTTGTTAAATGATTTCTATTTGCTTAAACTGTTAGTCCTTACGATTTTTTGTTAGCCTAACCTGGGTCTATTTGTTCAGGGTTGGGGAGAAAAGTATATCGATTCCGAAGAATGATTTTATACTTTCTCGTGGCTAGTATAAGCTAAGGTGTTAACTTACTTAATCTTACTTAAGGGTAGTGATTGTGTTCAGGGTTGGAGAATAGTAAATCGATCCACAAGGTTCAGGTATAATTAGAACGCGAGTAGTTCGTTAGATACTATTTTAAACTTACTAAGTCTAAGATTTATCCTGGGTCTGGTAAGAGGGGGGATCAAGTGAAGGATGAATAACCGAAGTTCTTCACTGTTTATCCTAATTTGAATGATTAGTTTTGTTCAAAAATTTCTATTAGTCCTGGGTTTTTAGAAAGGGTTGGATGGTGAATCGACGTTTGAGGTCGTTAGACACTCGTTTAAGTGGGTGGGGGAGAACAAAGTTGTTCTTTTTGATCCAAGGATAGGCCTTGATGATCAAGTTTTAAATTTAATTAAATAGAAAATGATTTAAGATCCAAGGATAAGCCTTGATGATCTGATTTTAAAATTAAGTGATTTTAAGTTTAAAATGTTTTAAATTTGTGTTAAGAATAGATTTAGTATTTTTATGATGTTAGTGAGCTTATGATTGCTGTTATGTTTAGGCGATGAAGCTGGAACAACAGGATGATTTATAATTACTAATCATTTATTGTCATGCTACTAATTTTTATTTTTATTTTTCAATAAATATTTTTCAAACATGTTTTGTATATTACTGCAGAATTTTGGAAAACGATCTGAGATCTTTTTACCAATCGTTATTGTATATTAATAATTTTGTTTAGCGCCTGAAATGATTTTGAAGATTGACTTCAAAATTTTATGTTTGCAAATGAAAATCTAAATTCATTGCTAGTAGTATTCTAAATACAAAAGTTTGTTCTGGCTTTTGCCGAACTATCATATAACTATATGGTAAGTTTCTGCTTTGTCGTATGTCGTCTCTGGTTCGAGGTCTTCTTCCAATTCCGGGTAGTTCTGTTATCGTTCGGAATATTGGCTCTGATCTATTGAGTCGTAGAGACATTTCGATTAAATTATTGTCGTATAACATTTTGTAAATGTTTTGTCTAATTTCTAATCTATTATTGGTTAATGCTAAGCTATTAAGGTCTTGTTCGAGACTTATGGTCGCACCAGATGAGTTAGGACCGAAGTGTATAACTCATAGAGTAATTTCGGATAGGGTACACCGTCTGCTCGTCACGCTATCTTATTTTCGGCCGGATAGATTCGTGCAACTTCTTAGTCTAATACCGATCCTAATCTTACTCTTATACTATCTAGTCTCAGGTTGTTTAACTAGTCTCTGCTAGGCTCAATAGATCTAGGGTATACTGGTTTATTGCAGCTGCTGAAGTACTCGGGAGAGTTCAACTAATTTCTAAGTTAAATTCAAATCTCTCTGGTGCTGAAATTACAAGTAATTTCAGCACTTACAAATAAGTGGATTGTTAGTTAGATGGATCATGATTGGTTAATATTAAATACTTTACATTGGTAAAATATCTAATTTATCCAATCATAAAATGTAGTTTAGATCAGGTTCCAGGAGTTCCGCAGATTATTTTAAACGTAACTTTGAATGGGATGAATTTATCGGTGAAATCAGAAAAAAACTGTGTAATTGGAAATTCTCATCTTTCTCCGGATAAAATTGAATTGAATTTGTGGATTATTGCGCCCTCATTCCAATGAAAGATTCTCGGGCTCTTTTTACTCCCCCCCCCCCCTTACCTGCAAATTCTTATTATCAAAATTGCTGTTCACACTGTCCGATTGTCACGAAAATTGACATGCAGACTAATTAGGCAATGACAAACATATTTGGTCTTCATAATTAACCTTGTAAAGCCACTCGTTAGACCATAAAAGTGATGCTCGAGTGAGGTGGGTGGAAAAGGAAAAAGAACCGATTCTTGTGACATAGTCGAGAAAAAAAAAGCGGATTCTGCTCATTCAACGGATGCTTTCCAATGTAAAGGTGATTGGGGTAATGAGAAGTTTTCGAGGGGACAATTAACAGTTGCTGGGAGGCAACAAACATACCATAGCTCAATGCAGGAATAGAGAAGGTGCCAATATTTGCCCCGAGGTCCAGCAGAATTGGACTCTTACCATCCCGCTGCAGATCGACCAGGTGACTCAGCACAGTTGCCACACCTAAAATACAAACTCTCCAAAACTAAAACTGTACTGAACGAAAAAATAGGGCAATATATGCAGAAAACAGGTTTTTGAGATTAAAAAGTCAAAAAATAATGCAATTTTTTCTATTATTCCTTGAATTACAGTAGGTTCTGACTGTCAGTTAATGCCAAATTTATCTTTCTCGTGATTCAGTCGAAGCGTAGTGACCCGGGCTGACCTTCATAGACCAAATATGCTAATCAGGCAATTTCATAAACTTAGTCTATGGAAAAATGCTAGTCATACAAGTTTCATACATTTTTGCAAAAACGAATTTGATCAAATTGTAAAGGTATATTTTGTTGTTGTTTTGACACCGAAATTGGTATCTTTCCATAAAAATAAGGAACAATGGCATGAAAAAAATGCTAATCATTCAATTTCCATATATGGAAATTGTATGATTAGCAGTTTGCTTTTAAAAAAAAGCTCTGAACAATTAATTCAATTGCTGGAAAAACAGTTAAGCGTTATTTGGGCTGCTACAACTGAAAATTTTGATTTTTTTTGGTTTCTGAAAAAAATGCTAGTCATACAGTTTCCATATATGAAAATTGCATGACTATCATTGCTTTAGAAATCGTCTTATGGGATGGGAATTAAAGTTGTTTTTTCCTCATTTTGCTGGAGTTCTAATTGTAAAAACAAAACTATATGAAAAATTTCTTATTTTACAATTTCCATATATGAAAAAATAATAATCATAGACCTTTCATGCAATTTTCTGTACGTATGGACTTGTATGAAAATTGTATGACTAGCATTTTTGCTCAACACGGGGAGCCAATTATTCCTTGAATTATTTTTTTTATTCCTTGAATTATAGTACGTTCTGACCGTGTCTGTACAAAACAGTCCCATACAAAACAGTCCAAACAAAACAGTCCGAAAAAGTATGAAAATAAACTAAAAAACAGTCCAATACAAAACAGTCGGAAAAACAGTCCCAAGTAATAATTGATTTAACAAGCCGGTAGGACGAGAATTAACCTTTGTTCAACCAACATAATGAACAAAATAATGACCGCCGCAGTCGCGCTAATACAAAATTGAGAGCCGGTTATCGCCGCAAAGCGGCGACGCGCGCACAGCGCGCCCACCGGCGACCTTACACCGGACTATTTTGTATTGGACTGTTTTGTATGGAACTGTTTTGTATCTGCACATTCTGACACTCACATAATGCTAAATTTAGTTTCCCCGTAATTCAGAGAAACCAGTTAGCCCATAATCTGTCACTATTGCTACTTTGCTACTTTTTCCGAAAAAAATTAACAACCAGAATTATAAACTGATCTCTGCTATATGAGTTCAAGCATCACAAAACGAATTCATGATTAATTTTACAATAAAAAAAGGTAAAACAGGATAATTGATGTGACGGCAAAGCCCTGAACAGCTCAAATGCTGGTTAGTTTTGACTTCATAAACAAACTTGATTCAAAAATGGACCTCCGTCAAGGTTTTTCTGGATTCGAAACTGGCCAAAAGTTCCAATTATTATGACTTTCGAAGAGATTAAAATCTTGCTCTTGGCTTGGTTTTTCCACCAGATGATTTTTGACTTTTTAAAAAATAATTATCGATAAAACTTTTTCATGGAGTTTACAGATATCATACGCATGAAAAAATTAATTTAGGAGAAATCCTAGATCCGTCCATGGAAGCGGGAAGATACCAATCTTCCTTCTTCTACATTAAATTTGTTTAAATTATTAATAAATAATTTTCTTAAATATTTAATTGAGCTATATTAAGGTCAAAACTATCTAGAGTTTTTTTGAATGAAAACATGAGCGGTATAAAGCAAAAAAATTTTTTAAAGCAATAGTTGTCAATTTTTTATATTTTAACTTCTAGATTCGTTGTATTCACTCTGCATAAAAACTGGCACTGGCGCGCACAAAAACTGGCAAGGAATATTTTGATTCTAGCTACTGACGAAATAACTAAACAAAAAGACCTAAGAAAAAAGTCTGAAAAAAAAACAGTTTAACTACTAACTTTTATGCTTTTGATTAAACTGCTTTCAAGTTTAAGCGTAGGCGAATCTGGGATTTCGTAAAATTTGAACTCAAACTCGCGTTTTTTGGCGAGTCAACTTTCCTCGACTTGGCAGATATATTGGCGTAAAAGACGCCTTTAGAAAAAATTTACATAAATTGATCAATAGAAATGTGATAAAGTATTACCAAAAAATTACTTTTTGGGTGCACATTGAACTTAATCCGAACCCGCCTCCGGATGTCTGGATGTGAAGGAAAATACCCAGAAACTATTGGTTTGAATGATGTGCCCCTATAATGTTTTATTGCTGTATTCGTTAATCAATGTGTGAGTATCTATCACTTATCAAAATTGAATTCATCAGCGTGCATTAGTGCTGATTTAAATTAGTCGGAGAAAATGCATAAGACTCGAACACTAAAATGCCTTTTTGTTCAAATTGAGTTGATTTTAGGCAAAAAAAATTCGAAGGAACAACTTGCTTAGATTTTTAACAAAATTAATATGCTGCAATTTATTTTGCGAAATTCGGGCCCAAAAGTTTACCTTTATAAATTTACCTACAGACGCTTCATGATATTAAATCTATGAAGTGTATAGTCTAAAAAACATATGCAAAAAATGTTCTCAAAATATTGGAGATTATACCCTTGATGACACCCTTGTTGATAACCAAAAATGATCGTTTTTAGGGCAAAACTTTAAGCCCGAATTTCGCAAAAAAAATTGCACTAAAAATCTAAACAAGTTTTGTCCTCGTCATTTTTTATCTAAAATCAACGCAATTTGAGAAAAAAAAACTTTCCATTTTTCGAGTTTTAATTGTTTTTTTCCAGATAATTTAAATCAGTATTGTATTCTAAACAGTCATAAGTTTGAAATTTGAACCGTTTCAAATAAAAATTGAACCTCTTCAAACAATTTCATGAACCTCTCCTTTCTTAGTACGTGGGCAAATATAATAATTAGATTTGCGTTGCCAGAAACACCGAATGTTGTGATCATTATGTCTTTGCAACAAAAATTACACGAATGTTTCAAAAATTTGTGTTTATTGATTTCTGGACTGCAGTCGTTTTTTAGTGGAGATTGCACGTTCTGAAACTCAAAAGTTGGATAGACACCAATATGTTAATTACTGTAATGATTAGTGTTGGAACAAGCGTGCTTTTATCAAAGAAAGCCCTGAAACTTACTACTTCTTTTAAATGTTTCTGATAATTCATCGAAATCCTTTTTTTTTCTTTTTTTTTAAAAAAAAAATCCCTCCCAAAATTTTGTTTAGAGGTCCACGTTATCCAGGATGTAGCAGTCTAAAAATTACGATTGAAAAAAAAATACTGTGTTCGCAGAAGATAACTTTATGTTGTCGAGAAAATTAGGATGATAGCTTAGGATAATGTTTAACATTATTCTTAGCCTAACAACAATTGACTCATTTGGGTCTTTGTGTGCTCTTGTTGGTAGTCTTCTTGCATTTTTGAAGCTTTAATCACTTCATTTTCTGTAATGAGCTCGTTCAAAATTTGAAACGGGCTCTCACATCTGAGCATTTTAGACACTGTTTTCACTCTTTAATTCAACTTGAGCGCATTCGCAGAAAAAAAATCTTTTCAATCTTTGATTTTGGATTGATTGTTATGTACGTGCGCTTAGGATAATTCTGAGCAAGCGCTTCTTTTTTCATCTTAATAATTAACAATGGTCTTTTTTGTGGAGGCGCAAGCCAAAAACCACACTGTAAAATAGGTTGCACGTAAATTTTTTCAGTTGTTACAAGGTGCGTTTTCGAAATCTACTTTCTTAAACTTTGAGAATCTCCGAAAAATTTCGTGAAATTTTCATCTATCAGAATTCCAACCTATCGAATTTTTTTTGCACGCTCAATTGTTTGATCATTTAAGTTAACAGTTTGGAGATTTAATTTTTTCCTGTTTGTTTTGCTGAAAATAAGAGTTTTGTTTTGTTAATTTTAGTGTAAGCTTGTTTTGTGTTAACCACTTTGCTGTTTTGTTCACAGCAGTTAGTACGTTTTCTCGGTTTGAGCCGATATTTTTAATGAAAATTATGAGAAGCAGTGGACCAACAATTGATCATCGAGGAAAACGGAAACGAACTTCTCTTAGTTTTGCGTTTATATACTTAGTGGCTACATACCGCCTCCTATGATTCAAATAAATTTTTCATAACTGACCATGTGGTCCTTTTAGTCCAAAAGACTCGCATTTTTAAACGGAATTAAGTGATTTACTGTATTGATTGCTTTTTCAAATCTATGAAGGTGCATTATATCAGTTTTGTTTCAATGTGATTGTGAAATTTTTGCTTTCAGTGAAACGATTACGTCAACTGTTGCACGGTATGAGCAAAAACCAATCTGATTTTTCCTTTGTAAGTCAAAATTATTGAAATCTGATATCATGCGTTTGTTTATTTATTTTTCCAGGAGCTTACTTAAAACTAGCAGTAGGGCTATTGGTTAAAAGTTTGAGGGATCAGCTTGATTTCCGTTTTTATAGACAAGAATCAGTTTGACAACTCTAAGGCAGTTTAAAAAAATGGCATAATCAAAAAAATCTGAGAACAATTTAGATAAAATTAGTGCAACAGAGCAATTAAAACTTTCAAAAAGTAATTGGTCAAATTATGAAAGTCTGAGCCGATTTTTCTTCGATCGACTATAATGTTTTGAAAACTTCCTTTTAGCTAATTGTTATTAGATACATTGAATGTACGTACTCTTCCAGAGTCGGCAACCTATCATTTAACGTGCTAGCCAGTTTTTGCCAACCGTCAAAAAGAATTTCAATAAAATGGTCCACATTCGTTTGTAATGTTCTAACCGACTTTCTGGTATTTTCACCTTTAATTTCCTTTGAAATTTTAAAAAACAGTTGTTATTTGCCCCAGCTGATTTTTCTAATTTTTTATAGCAAAAATTTTTTGTTTTGCTATAAATTAACTTTTTCTTCAATTTATACTCGTTCATAATTTTTCTGTCTTCAGAATTGCCACTACGATTATTTGTTTGTTTCATACAATTCCTTTAAACGGCAACAGTTTTACCTTACCTGTCTTACCAGAATTTATGTATTTAACTTTGGGTTGTTTTTCATATACTGGATTATATACTGTTTAAGATTCTCTATAAGAATTCAATTTGCAGTCAACGTGTTTTTTATCAAATCACAATATTTTTTATGTTTTGATCTTGGAATAGCCTCGTTTAATGGCTTATTTTTTTTGGGATTTTGAAGTTTGTTAAATTTAACAGCGTAATTATCTGTTAAAATGTTTTCAGAGTTTCTTTATATCCGTCATGGCTGCTATAGAATAGATCTAAACAAGTTTTCGATTGTTTGGTTTCTCTCAAGGTGTTTTTATTTTTCAGTTCAGAAAATTAAGGCTTTTTCCGAAAGAATATTTGTCAATTCGAAGGATTTTTTCTGTTTTCGAGCAATATTAATTTTAAAACAACCACATAACATATGTTTTGTCCTGGCGTCGGCCTCAAAAATTCAGATGGATCTGCAATTTTCTTAACGTGATTTTGTTTGTTTCTGTGCGTGGTATAAAAACTACCGTTAAAACAATGCGACATATTTAGGTAATAAGGGCAATGGCTTATACTTGAACGTTTTTCTTCGTAGTTTTGCTTATAACAGTAAGCTTTTGGTCTTTTCTTAAATATACAAAAACCCCGCCTCCCCTTTTTTCTGCTGCTTTTTTCAGAAACATTATAACCCTCTAGGTTAAAATTTCTACTAAATTGGTCATTTTTGAGCCAAATTTCAGTTGCATATACTGTCACTGGCAATTTTTCGAGAGCGAGCGTGATTTGCGCAAAATTAAGAAGTTCTATAATGTCAGACTTAAAAGTTCCTAGCGCCGATGAGTCCTTATCACTCCTATAGACTCTTTTTAAAACGTTAGCAATTTTAGTAACTTTTTGTAAATTGTGCCTTTTTACCGCTTCCTATGATTGAAATAAAACTTTAATGACTGACCAATTAGTCCTTGAAATCCAAAAGACTTGAATTTTTTCAATCAGGAGTAAGTGATCTACTGTATTGAATGCTTTTCAATTCTATGAAGGTGCATGCATCAGTTTTGTTTGATTGTGAGTTTTTTGTCGAATGCTTTCAATCAGAGAAATGACTGCGTCAACTGTTCCACGGCATGAGCGAAAATCATACAGATTTTGCCTATGTAAATCAAATTTTTTGAAATTTATTATCATGCGGTTGTTTATTTGCTTTTCCAAGAGCTTAATTAACACTGGCAAAAGGGCTATCAGTTAAGAAAATGAGGGATCATCGGGATTTCTTTTTTATAAACTAGAATCAGTTTGACCACTTTAAAACAGTTTGAAAAAATGACATTATCAAAACTATCGGGAAATTAGTTTAGGTAAAGTTGGTGCAACAGAGCAATTAAAATTTTTCAAAAAGTATTTATTCAAACTATTAAAGTCTGTCCTGAATTTTTCTTCGAACGATTATAGTATTTTGAAAACTTACTTTTGGCTATTTGTTATCAGATGCATTGAATGTATGTACTGTTCCACAGTAGGCAACCTGTCTTTAAACGCGCTAGCCAATTTTCGCCAACCGTCAAAAAGATTTTCCTTAAAACGTTCAAAAGTCATTTCTTTTGTCCTAACGGACTTTCTGGTAATTTCACCTTTATTTTTGTCCAAAATTAAAAAAACATTGTTTTTGCCTTAGCTTATTTTTCTAATTTTGTGTAGTTATGATTTTTCATTTTGCTAAAAAATAGTTTATTCACCAATCTACATTGTTTTTCAAATTTTTTTCTCTCTTCAGAATTACCACTACGATTATTTTTCTGTTTCAAACGATTTTTCTAAGCGGCACAATTTTTAACTTGAATATTTATCCAGAACTTACGTATTTAATTTTGGGTCGTTTTTGATATACTGGATCAAATTGACTTAATTTCTTTACAAAATCCTTTCAAGCTCTTCAAATTAGTCAACGACGTCTTTTTTTAACAAAACCACCACATTTTTTTGAATATTTGATTTTGAATAACCTCGTTTAGTTGCTTATTGATTTTTGGTTTTTTAAGGTTTTCAAGTTTAACAGTCTAATGATATGTTAAATCACAGGCAGTTCACCTTTATATCCGTCATGGCTCCTATAGAATAGATCTAAACAAGTTTTCGGTTGTTTGGTTTTTCTCTTTTTTTTGTCCCAGGTCGGCAAATTAGGGCTATTTTTTGAAAGAATGTTTGCCAATTCAACCAACTTTTTTTAATTTCGAGCAAAAACAGTTTTGAAACAACCACATATGGTTTGTTTTCTTCTTGCGTCAGCCTTAGAGAAGCCACATGGTTCTGCAATTTTTCTAATGTGATTTTGTTTGATATTGTGCATGGAATTAAAACTATCGTTGAAACAATGCGACATTTTTGTGTAATAAGGTGAATAATTGAAACTTGAACGTTACCATTCATAATTTTGCCTATGACAGTGTACTTTTGGTCTTACCTTGAACAAACACCAACCCCGCCTTCTTTTTTTTGCAGCTTTTTTCAAAAATAATATGGCCCTCTAAGTTGAAAAACCTTAATATCTAGGCCATTTTCCAGTCAAGTTTCAGTTAAACATACTGCCACTGGCATTTCTTTAAGAAGAGTGTGAACCAAAACTCGCGGCTCGTCAATATTTTTCGAGAGCGAGCTTGTGTTTTGCAAAATTAAGGATTTCAAGAACCCCATATTTAAAAGTTCTCAACTCCGGTGAGTCTTTATCACACCTATTGATCCTTATAAAAACGTTGTCAAGTTTTGTAACTTCTTTTCAAACAAAAGTTTAAAAATTTGGTTTGTTATGTGGCAATGTTTGCTTGCAGTTCAAATGAAAAAATGAAATAAGTAATTCAACAAAATATAGATACTAATTCCTTGTTTTTCTTTTTCAGTTGAATAACCATAATTTTTTTGTTGTCCTTGATGATTGCAAAACTTAAAAAATTATTTCAAAAAAAATCTGGGAAAAAGTTATTTTAAAAACTAAACATAAAAATTGAATACAAAACGAAAATAAAAAGCTTTGGGCGTATTTTATTTAAAAAGTTTGTTTCAATCTTTTCAATTGAGAAAAAAAGCCTGATTTTTTTTTCGTTCAAAGCAAATCAGAACCTGACACAAGACTGTCTACAAACTCACAGGTAGTTCAACTGCAAGGCTATCTTGCAGTTGAATCTACATTGGTCTTTTTTGTGGAGGCGCAAGCCAAATTTTTTTCTCTCTTCAGAATTGCCACTACGATTATATTTCTGTTACAAACAATTTTTCTAAGCGGCAACATTTTTAACTTGAATATTTATCCAGAACTTACGTATTTAACTTTGGGTTGTTTTTGATATACTGGAACGAAATGACTTAATTTCTTTACAAATTTACCTACAGACGCTTCATGAAATTAAATCTATGAAGCGTATAGTCTAAAAAACATGTGCAAAAAATATGCTCAAATTTTTGGAGATTATACCCATGATGACACCCATGATGATAACCAAAATTGATCGTTTTTAGGGCAAAACTTTAAGCCCGAATTTCGCAATAAAAATTGCACTTAAAATCTAAACAAGTTTTGTCTTTGTCATTTTTTATCTAAAATCAACGCAATTTGAGAAAAAAAACATTCCATTTTTCGAGTTTTAATTGCTTTTTCCAGATAATTTAAATCAGTATTGTATTCTAAACAGTCATAAGTTTGAAATTTGAACCGTTTCAAATAAAAATTGAACCTCTTCAAACAATTTCATGAACTTCTCCTTTCTTAGTACGTGGGCAAATATAATAATTAGATTTGCGTTGCCAGAAACACCGAATGTTGTGATCATTAATATCTTTGCAACAAAAATTACACGAATTTTTCAAAAAATTTTGTTTATTGATTTCTGGACTACAGTCGTTCTTTAGTGGAGATTGCACGTTCTGAAACTCAAAAGTTGGATAGACCCCAATACGTTAATTACTGTAATGATTAGTGTTGGAACAAGCGTGCTTTTATCAAAGAAAACCCTGAAACTTACTACTTCTTTTAAATGTTTCTGATAATTCATCGAAATCCTTTTTTTTCTTTTTTAAAAAAAAAATCCCTCCCAAAAATATTAGATACAATTTTCAAAACTTGTGTCGGCTTAGGTAAGATTTGGATCAATTTGTTTTGTCGTAATAATCCCATCAGGAACCATTTTTGCACTGAATTATTTAGTTTTCTATTGTACACAGGTGATCTCTTTTATAAATTTCTTAACAAAAAAAATGGTCAAATTTAAATCCTTTGAAATAAAAAGGAAGTCAAGGAACAATTTTTTAATTTCAAAGTTTCTAGCTTTAACCGCCAAAAACTCCCTCAATTTTTACTGGAGAACAATCATCCCAGCATAAATATTAGGTTATTTTCTTCAAAAATTGAACAACAAGGTTGAAAAAACTTCAGTGGAAGAGTTGCCACATGGTAGCACGCACACTAAAAGAAGTGCCGTTAAGTCAAAAAGATATTAGGCAGAAATGATATTGAAAATAAACTGCCACCAATTTAGTTATGAGGGTATCCACAGATTCGTATTCTCGGATAGCCAAAAAAAACTAAAACTTTCTTGTTAAGGGAATTAGCATCAAACAAAATCATACTAATTAATAATAAAATTAAAATAATAATCATAATGATAATAATTATAATATTAAAAATAATTATAATTATCATGATAATCATAATCATAATACATTGTTTTCAGGCAATTCCATTGTGGATATTTAATGAATTAAAAAACCACATTTACAGTTTGACTGCCTATGTGAGCACCATTGGACCTACAGGTCCGTTCACAGGTGTCTCAGAGCGGAAAATCACTTTTAAATTATTGATACTGGGTAATAAATAAACTCTCAACACTTGAAATCAAATCATTTGACTTTTAGCATAATTTATATTGGTCTTCGCCAAACAAAACTGAGGAAAGAAAACTTTAGTAGAGAAAAGAAATAAACAAGAATCAAGGAACTTACTTAACTAATTGAAAACTTTGTTTAAAGG
>NC_087067.1:1998701-2070576 GCF_963678635.1 Symsagittifera roscoffensis
GAATAACTTGAACTCGAATGGTAATAACCAATTGGGAAAAGGGGGACTTTTATTTCGGGGTTTTTTGATTCTACTTCTCTATTCGAACTTGAATCGCAATTATTTACAAATTTGATATTGAATCTCGTTCATTAATCGAATTTGAATCTACTTTAGTTTGGAAATTTATCTCAGTATTGAAAATCAAAGGCTCTCGATAAAGATTTTTTTTCATACGAGAAAACGCATCAAGGCGACCAACTATTCTTAAGCGAGCTTCAGTTGTTTTTTCTATGAGCATGAGTTTCTCACAAGTTAGGAATGAAGTCTTGCTCGAGCATCTAAATTAATTTTTTTTTTTCAAAAATCCAAGCTAACAAAAAGTAGGAAAAATGTTTCCACTTGTCAGACAAAAATTTTTCAGCCAAAAACTTCAGTTTCTGGGTTCCGTAATAGTGCAAGTTTGATACAACGTCCTTTTCAGGCTCGGAGGGGGGTGTTGCAAATCTAGTTACTTCTTTGTCAAATCTTTTGGCTCTTTATGATCAGTTTCTTATTAGAAAAGAATAAAACAAAATTTTTAGCTTTCGTCCTAGATTTCCTGTGGTCAGGTACAAATCAGGTACAAATATATGGTCCAAATTCAATTCCTCTCGCCTTTCAAAATTTTATAGCATAGATAGAAAGAAAAAAATTTAATATTCGATAATTTGTTCCAACACTTGATACAGGCACTGTATTTTGCTTCATCCTTCTTTACGACAAAAATAAAATGATGAAACCCTCAGTGTAAGTATATAATTTCATTATTATTTTACCGGTCGTGTCCCAGATTTGGCCGCCTGCGACTCTAGCCGAGATGTATTTGTCCTCTTTGGGGTTGTAGATACAAACAGAAGGCTTTGTGGGAACTGGCTGGAACTGATGTAGACAAAACTGTTTCACAAACACATCATCGTACGCAGCGGCAAAAAAATTTGCTCCGTTGTTGTCAACAAAATTGTTCGACTCTGAAAACTTTTGTCGAGTTTTCTGTTTTTACTCGTTTTGAAAATTTTCTGCAGCTTCAGCGGTATCTCTGCCTGGCTCTGCGTCACCTTTTACGTTGAATAGGGATTCCGCAGTAGGGAATGTCAGCAGCGACTTTGAAGCCAAACCGCACAAAAAGACAAATATCAAAAAAGCGATTCGTTTTAGCTTAAGTTTAGCTCTCATTTTATAATAAACGGTTCAGATCTTGAAAGAATATAAGAAAAATAAAAACCAATAGTTTTATGTTATACCGTTTTAAAAGTGCACGCTGACAAAAACTGAATTACTGATGATACTCATCTATAATAAAAGCCAATGCTACAACCGCAGTGAGAGAAAGTTGATTAAAATAACGAGAAAAAATTAGCTATTAAGGCTTGTATTAATTTTTTAATGATATTTTACACAATCGCCACCCTTAAGCAGTAAATTAGCGCTGTATTTAATTAAAAATCGAATTTCGCTGCAATCTGATTGCTCGAAACTTCGTCTAACTTAACATATTTAACAATCGCCCTCCTCCTTACTAAAAATATTGGGGTGATTTTGTAACGTAGATCTCTGTCATTTAACAAAAATAATTGTATATGTACATCAAAAGCGTCCAAAAAAACGAAGTTTTTGATGAAAGGGTGAGTCGTTTTTGGCAAACAAGGTTTTCAGTTTTTTTATGTCGGTAATTTTTGTTTTTCTGTTGAAGCCTTCTAATGACCCTTTCTGGAGCGAAATTCAAAATTCTACTCTGCTATCAGTAGGCTTTATTTTTGCGAATTTAAAAAAAAATTTAGGAAAAATTTTGCTACAATTTTTTTTCTGCATGCAAATTTTTATTGAACCTTAGTTTTTTGGGCAGAAAATGTATAATTTAAATTCTATTGATGTCCAAAGCTGAAAACTGAAAAAAGCCATCAGGTTATTGGACATATATGCTACCACTGCGCCACGAGCCTTTAGATATACATAAATTATAGAGTTTGTCATCTCACACTCTCATTTGATAGAACATCCTAAGTTTTAGAGCTGATTTTCTACGGAATCATTACTGAATTAGCTCTGAAAAATCACAGGTTCAGCTATGCAAAATTTTGATTTATACATGAATCAGTGCTGGAAAATAGCGATCACTGGGATATTACAGAAAAAGCGATAACTAACGATGGGACTTCAATCCGGGTATCTTTATACTGAAAAATTCGAAATTAAGCATATGCGAGTTTTGTTCTTATCAAAGACATCCAATCAAAATGAGAGGTGTTTTGACACACAGGCTCTTTTCATTTTTTACTTAGCGAATGGGTGTTAAGACTTAGCAAAAAATTGAAAAAAAAAAAAAATTTTCGCACATTTTTAGCAACCAAAAAGTTTTCTTTGCAATTTAATAGTAGTCGGATTGTTAATTGTTTCTCTTTGATAACTATATTTGGAACTTCAAACAAAAGTTTTATAAACTAACTGGATTATGATCTTAGCTGATTCAACAGTTTCTTTCTACCCTAGGGTAAATCCGACTCAAAAAGTTTTGCACAAAAAGCGAACAAAGTCCGACCAAAATTTTCACCCGAGCTCTCTGTGATATTCCTATGCTGTGGTCTTAGGTAACAATAAAACAGAAGAGTTATAACGTTCAATTCAAACTCTTTATCAATCTTGGTTTTCTTTAGAGATCATGTTCTATTGTTTCTTTTGTCTCTATTTGTTGGCAACTGTCCAAATGACTGTTGCGTTCGGCCTGCAGATTCGGCCTTGAATAATAATACCAATACATAACAAAATATTAATAAGCTTACTTCTCCAAGGTTACTGTGGCAACAGTACTACACAGTACCACATTCCCCTCGGAACAACAAAATTTTATATAATACATATAAAATTTTATAATAAATATATGAGTTTTCATCTCAGTTTACTAAATGTTTGGGTTTGAGTTATTTTCCTTTGTTTTTCTTTTTCAATTCCGCCTTGTTCCGCACAGCATTCCACGATCCTGAAGAGTCCAATGATGTAGTCCCAAATCTCCTTTTGAAAAGATGTCTCTATAACAGGCCAAACGTGTTGTTTTCCAGCGTTGATTCTTTGTTATTAGGATGGAAAATCGCTAGTCTCGTCCTATAGGCCTCGAGGGCTGCCAGGTTTAGCTCCGTGATGTCATCTTCACAATCGATCAGTTTTACCGAATGAGATACTGGGCTGCCATATATCTTTGGCCCTTGGTTCTTAGTTTGTCTAGTACTCCGCCTGACTGTCGTCGTGTCCTCTTCTTTGTCCGACTCGTCAGAAAAGCCTGGTGGAGGACAAGTATCAATTGGTCCCGCCTGTTGAACCAGTATTTGCTCCGCTTCTCTTTGCACCCCTCTGGTCAAGACTTGCTCCGTGATATCATCCCATTCGTCAGGTGTCATGTCTTCATTTTGGAATGTATCCAGAATCTCCTTTTCGCTAGTTTGGCGTGTGATACGTTCACTCAATGGTACTTTCTTTGGACTTGATGACTCTGTTAACTCAGTATTCTCCGTGTCACGCTTCTTGTGTTCATTTACTACTGCTTTAGCAGCTTTTCCCTTCCGCGGTTCTTGTGTTGTGGACTTGCTCTGAACACTTTTTGGATTATGAACTAATGGCCCCGCTCGATTTGGCTTATTCCTCTTCCCTCCTAGGTTAAGGCCACCGCCCGTCTCTGTATCTTTCGACGTTACGATGATCGGCGAGTTTTGAAATTTATCGACAATTCGACTATCTTCGTTTGTTATTTGATCTCTTTGCCCCTGATCGTTTATATCATGTTCTTCGGCCGACTCACTATCGATGTCTTCATACTGAGTTACTTTTGTTGTTGTTTTCTGTTGTTTGCTTCTCGGCTCTTCCCCCGTTGGGCTTCTCTTTTTCGCCGATCCTTCTGCATTCGACTGTGTAGGCAGTCGTGATTTTGCTATGTCGCTCTTTCGGTAAACTGCACTCGCAGCCGTCTTTACTGTCGATGGTGTCTCCGAAACAATTTTCTCTTTGAGTGGTATTGTCAAGGCTTTTCCACTTTTCCGTTGTTCCTGTTTCCGGAGGAAACTACCTGACCAATTGTCAGTCACTGCAGACTGTTCGTCTTCGATGAATCCTCGTTCCTATGAATATAGTAATTCTTTTCTGAGTTCGGGATTTATCGTGCTGGTCTCGTCTACAACTCGCCTTAGCTCTTTATCGGAAATGTCCCTTCGAGTGACGTTCCATCTCGCATTGGCCTCTAGTAGTTGCTTCAGTTCCTTTGCTCTTGCTCTTTCTTTTGCTGGTGCTGTATTCGGCAGAAACAGTGGACTGACGTGCCGACTATTCTGTCCTTTCCGGATGATTTTGACATTAACCCTCGATTGGTCTGTGCGTCTCTTCAACTGCGAGGCGGTTAACGCCGATCTTTCCAAGTGCTGTTTATCTAAACGACCAGAATCATTAAGGATTTTATCTCGCACAATTTTAAATTCAGTTTAGGGTAAACGACCGAAATGCGCCTCAAATGGTGACCGCTTTATCGTTTTCTGCTTATTCCATCTTAAATCCCTAATGATTGTACTTAAACACAGTTTTATCGATTGTACGTTTTCATCGAGCAGCATAACACCCAGTCTTCTTTTAATGGTATGGATTGTTTGTTCCACCAAGCCGCATCTCCGATGGTCACCAATCGGACAGAATTTTTGTGTAATGTTTTTTTCTTTAAATCCGGAAAACGATCCGTTTTAGTCGACTCCGAAATCCCTTGTGTGTCAATATAGGTACGAAGAAATTTCATTGTTGATTTTCCCCCAGTAGATTTCGTGATCTCAACTGATGGAAACTTAGAGTATCTATCAATAGCAACCAATAAAAATATCTTCTTTCCCTTATGATCTTCAAGTGGACCCGCATAGTCTGATTGTAATTCTTGTCCCGGCTGTGTCAACAGTGGAAGTGGTTTCGCCGAATTTTTCGGGATTATATATTTAGTATTCTTACCATAACGGGTGCAACTTCGACACTCTTCGGTCATGTTGACTATGTCTTTGTGCATGTGTGGCCACCATAAATAGTTGGAGACCTCTAATATCGCTTCTTGTCCGGGATGTCCTTGCTGTAGTCGCCGAAGCAACGCTTGTCTCAACTTATCTGGTACGGCTAAACGGTCATCCACCAACAGACAGTCATCCACCATAGACATCTGGTGCCACAGAGGATTAGTGTAAGGCCCCATCAGCTCGAATCCTTGTCTGTTATTCCGCTCCACCACTCTCCTGAGTCGATCCATCCAAGAATCCTCTGATACTAATTCCGCCAGCAGACTTTTGTCAAATAATTTTGTGAGCGATAATGGGCCATTCTCTGCATTCAATTGCTCCGTCAATTGATGTTCGGTCTTCCGAGATCTGTGGCTAACCCTCCTTGCCTGTTGAGGTGTGACCACACTAATTTCTGGCCTATAATCCCTGTCCTCAATTATGTCCGCAGTTAAGTCCACTTCAATGACTTGTCCTATCCCTACTTCCTCTCCTGAAGTATTCTGCGCAAGTGATTTCGGGCTCTGCATCAGCGACTTGGCTTCCAACTCTATAATTGATCTGGGGCTATCATTTCTCTACGCTCCGATGAGTTCCCAAAATGAAACTAATGCTGGCTGAGCTGATGCAACAGTTGATGTTGACTGACCGCGATGGTGACTGACCGTTGATGTTGACTGACCGCTGTTTCCGATTTTAGCCAGAATTTGTCTGTTCATGGCTTGCCATTCCACTTGAGGTAATTCGTCTGAGGACGAGCCTTCTGAATCTGATCTAGTTGGAGTACGCTGGATCGTCCTGGTCCTTTGAAATGTCGTTCCCGTTACTTCTTCCCTCAATGTATCTATGCTATTCCGCTCTTGAATCCTGCCCATCTTTTTCTCCTTTCCGTTCTTCCCTGCTTCGCCTGATTTCATCTCTCTATTTTTGCTATTCTTGTGATCTGATAGATTTCTAATTAATTCCAGTGATTCAACCGACTATATTTGCTGACAACTTTGAGATAAACTGATTTTTGAATTTTCGTAGTTTTCTCGTTGAAACAAACGCGAGCTCGTTTTGCTTTCGTTCCGGTCGTGTTTTGTCCATTTTGGACCGTTTTGATTGCCATAGCAACTGTTGGATGACGTGTTCTGATTTGATACATTTTGATCAATTCCAGAATATTCTAGAATGTTTTCGTTCCGGTCGAGCCTATTGTGATCACTAAGTCGATTGTGTAAACAGTCGAGAGCTTTATGAAAGCTTTCTATCGATGTGACTACAAATTTTTCATCCAACACTGATTCCGGCCACGGTTCCCCCTTTGGGTCTCTAGACAAGTAATCTACTATACCCATATCTTTCCCTGGTATATGAACAACCTTAAATTGATAGGGTAATAGTCTATCTATTCATCTAGTCAGCCTAGATTGATAGATTTTATTTGACCTATTTTCATCTAAAGCGGAAACAAGCGCTTTATGGTCTGTGGCTATTACGAATTCCTTTCCTAACAGATAGTGTTTAAATCGGTCAACCGACCATACTACTGCTAGCAGCTCCAGCTCGTTTGTGTAGTATTTCTTTTCTTGTGTGTTTAGATATCGTGACGCAAATGCAATAGGTATCCACTCCCCCTCAACTTTTTGTTGCTCCAACGATGCACCTAGCCCACTGTGGCTGGCATCACATTCTAACCTAGTAGCAAACTTAGGGTGGTAACAGTGAATTTTGGTTATATTCGCAACCACTATTTTTTATCGATTCGAAAATCTCCGAATGTTCTTCCCGCCATTCGAACTTTTTGACTTGAATTTTCACACTTTTGAGTTTCTTATTCTCGTTCTCTTCTCGCAAAAGAGGTCTCAGTTTTTCCGTTAAATTAGCCGCATTGGGAATAAATTTGGCTAAATGGTTTATGCTACCTAGAAATGACCTGAGTTGTTTCAATGATGTTGGCGGACTAAGCTTCAGTATCGCTTCCGTTTTTGTTATTTTCGTTGAAATACCGTCCGACGATAACTTATGTCCCAACCAATTTACTTCGTTTTGAAAGAATTCACAGTTCGACAGTTTTATTGCCAAATTTTCTTTGTCTAACTTTTCTAACACGTTCATAATCAGTTTTTCGTGTTCTTGTTCATTCCCTTTAGATACAATGAGTATGTCATCAAGGAAACAGAACGTATTTTTTGCATGATTTAGCGTTCTATCCATAGCTTTTTGGAACTCAGCTGGCATGTCTGCCAGTCCATAAAATCCGGTCAGGAATCTGTATGTTCCGGTAGCTTTTCCGCCTATGATGTTAAAGTTGCATTGTTTGGCTGTTTCTGCAGTCAGTTTTAATTGACTGTACGCATACTTCAAATCTAGTAGTGAGAAATACAGCGTACCGTTTGTATTTGCTGTAACTATTTGACTGACCCCATCTAATAATTCATCAAAGTTAGGCATTTGATATTTGTTTTTGAATAACTGTCTGTTAATGGGTTTTGCATCTAGAGCCAATTTTATGGAATCATCTTTTTTCACTGTGATTACAATAGGCGCCACAATCAATCACTAGTACATTTATCCAAACGTTTTATATGCCCTTCTTTCAACAGTTTTTCCATTTCATCATGCACTTTTTCCTGTATGGGTATTGGAATTCTTCCACCTTTTTCCTGTAACGGGCAAAGTGGATATTTAAATTTTGTACTGACAACATGATTTTTCGAACACCCCTGCCGATCACAAAAGTCTTTAAATTTACTATAAAAATTATTTTTCCAACCATCGGGCTGTTCGCACAGTAGCACATCAAACCTCGTTTTGTCTTTTGGTGCCAACTTCTGTGTTGTGTGTATCCCCACTTTGTTCTGTAAATCCAGCCCCAATATACATCGCGTGCGTCGTTCTGTAATCAGGAACGATGATCCCACCACTTCCCACCCTGCCGAACGGATGGTTGTAGTGATTGCCCCCAGTATATTAATTGGCTGTTTATTGTAGTCTACAAATTGAGCGGTCAAATTGAGATTCTCCCGTGGGGTAAACTTCGTATTTTTAGAAGACTCTAAAATTTGTTTTGCGGTCGCCCAATTTATGAACGATACTGGACTACCAGTATCAATAGTCATATTGATGATTTGGTGAGCAATTCTTACCAAAGCTTTCAATGACCTTTTTTGTTGTGATCGAGGTTCCTGCGAATATCAACCTTCTGTATGTTTTTACTGCTATCCCCGATTTCCAGTTTTCTATTCGATTGCTTTTTTATATATTCATCTATCTGTTCCATCGACGAAATCTCAGATTCTTCTGCCATTATTTCAAATTCATCACACGAGTCAAAAGACTGAATCGAATTACACTCCTCATCTGAGCTAGATATTTTTTCAGCAATTTCATTTAATTGTTGAGACTTACACATTTTCGCAAAATGGTTTGGTTTAGAGCAATTTTTACATGTTTTGCCCATAGCTGGACATTTCTTCAAATGTCCTTCTCCAAATAATCGACCACAGCGCGTACACGTTTTCGAATCGATAGGATTTCTCCCCTCTCTTCTATCCGGAGTTGGCCTCTTTCTGTACGTATAGCTCGATTGTCTCCTGCCACTTGCATTTTTATTACCGATATTCATGATTGGTTATTGTTTTATTTTCATTTTTCCTTGAACCTGACCTGCACTTGCAGTCGCTGTGTTCGATTTTTGGAATATCTGAGTTGTCTGTTTACTTTCCTCAAACTTCAATGCTCTTTTCAACACTTCCTCTGGTGAGAATGTTTCGAATGTTAAAGTATCCGGCAATACCACATTCTTCATTTTGATATGAATAGATCACGCACTAATTCATCTTCAAGTGTTCCTAACACCGCTTTGGCTGCCTGTGCAGTTAGGGCTGCATGAAATCTCTCTAATGTGATCGATCACCTGCTTCTTGTGATCGATTAAACAGCTTGTAACGTTCATACGTAACACTTTGTGTTTTATCAAATGAGACTTTTGCTAATGCCACCATTTCCCGAAATTCTAACTTTGAGACTTCCACATGCGGATTCTTTTGTACAAACTTCTTTTTTCCTTCTGTTCCCAACGCTAGGAATAATCTAGAGGCTACCCTTTTCTGTACCTCATTATAATATAAATTGTGTCCAACCTTTGGTCCTCTAGCTCTCCTATCTTCATTTTCCAACTGAATTTTGGCCCGCGCTAATTTGTCTCTAGCCTCTCTCTCTGCAATAGCCTGTGCAGATTCGTGTTCTCGAGGGGTCTCCGGCCGTGGCAACGGCTCAAACAAAACTTCCCTTAGTTCTTCTATTAATAGTTCCGGATTCACGCTCTCCTTCACTGTCACTGCCAGTAAAAATTGGTCTAGCCATATTTTGAAGTTCCAAGGAGGGTCTGAATTCGCGGTTGTCCAGAATACTGGAATTCCCATATCCATTCTATTGTCTTGGGACATAAATTCTGCTGGCTGCGCCATGTGATATTCCTATGCTGTGGTCTTAGGTAATAATAAAACAGAAGAGTTATAACGTTCAATTCAAACTCTTTATCAATCTTGGTTTTCTTTAGAGATCATGTTCTATTGTTTCTTTTGTCTCTATTTGTTGGCAACTGTCCAAATGACTGTTGCGTTCGGCCTGCAGATTCGGCCTTAAATAATAATACCAATACATAACAAAATATTAATAAAGTTACTTCTCCAAGGTTACTGTGGCAACAGTACTACACAGTACCACACTCTCAAAGAAGGTCAAATTGACCTGTTTTTTAGTTTAACTTTTATTTGAAGGAAGACCATTTTTGGGACTTTTGCAGATATTCGGTTGAAGGATAAGTTTTGTCATTCCAGAGATTGCAAGCGTTATTGCTGGGTGCAAGAAACAGAGAGCAAAAAAGCCAGATGTGTGCCGAGAATAAAAAAAATAAAGGATTTCCGAAGAATCTGTAATCCATGACAGAGTTAAACACTACCTACAAAAAAAAACAAATCATGTCATAATTTTATTGCACATGTTACGCCTTAAAAAATGGACACACCAAGCTGGATATATATTCCCCAAATGACCAAACCTTCCATTTTGAACCCCTAACTTCTGCAAAAAATCATTAGAGAACAATTGTAACTAAAAAAAATATTTAATGAATCTGTGGCAAGAATTTAAATCAATTTCTGCATTTTCAATTCGTTCAATTTTGCACACTTCTGAAATTAAAAGAATCCTAAATCTTTTTTCGCAAAACTTAAAAATGAGTTGAAAGTGTGACAGTTTTGTCATTTAGGTTGTAAGTATAAAGCAGGGCATTTTCACTTTTCCTAACTCTATGGTAAGTTTTATGGTAAATTTATGGTACGGTTTGTTTTGTTAATTCTTGATTAACTACGCCATTAGACAACTAGTCGTGGATAAAAAATGAAAAAGAACAAACAGTTGGTCCGGAGCAACAAAACAAATGATTGCTAGCCATCTGGTACAGTAAATTTTGATCACGAATATTGATGCAAAACATTCCACAGAAAAACTTTTTGAGATATAAATTGAGATTTTGCTATTTTTTTTACTTGCCCCAAAACTATGCTTTTAGTTCCGAGAGTGTATTCAAATTCGATAAAAAAAACAAGGTCAATTCTTACACATTTCAATTGAAATAATTCCTGTACGGCATAAACCTGAAAAGTGTCCCAAATGGCACAAATTTTATGCAACAATTGCATTGATGTAAGTTTCGATGTCAAAACTCAGAAAAATTTAAGTTCTTAGTTCAATTATTGAATGACAGTTAGCTTAAAAATAGTTTTCAAATGTTAATCAACACAAACACTTAGAGTTAAACAGTTTTTTGTGATAACTTTTTTTACAAAAAGTGCATTAACTTACTGTTGGAATTACTCTTAAAAGGGGAGGGGGTAATTGTTAAACAGATCCCTTTTCGCAAATAGCTTAAACGTCAAGTTTGCATTGAAACTCAAATGCTTACTATACTATCAACTCATATTTCTTCTTTTTTATCAAATGATGATTTTTCAAACCAAATGATGCGCTAAAATTTAACGAGAACAAGTTATTGCAAGAAAGTAACAGGCATAGCCGGCTAGTGCGAAAACAAAACGGATTGCTCTTATTCATTGTTTTCAAAAAATCAAAAAGAAACACGTTCATTTTTCCGTATTTTTCAATACTCGTCAATTTTTGCCCAAGGATTCGTGTTTATCTTTTTATCCAGAAAGAATATTCCATAGATAACATAGCAGTAGAACTAAATTTGGCGGTCGGCTTCTTATTCGTGTACAATTTTTCATCTAATTTGTTTTCAAAAACGAAACAAGACTGCTCGTATCAGGGCGAAGCCCTGAATGTTCCGACTGCCTTTTAAGGTTTATGGAGCAGCAGTTATGGCATAAAAAATTAAATGAAATAAAATAAAATGAAATTTTTTTTTTCTAAATTTTGAAATTTTTTATGAAAATCATCACCCCACACGCCATATAAAGTACAAAAAGATAGATTTCGTTCCTTGTAACAAATCAATTATGGCAAATAAGCTTCGTTCAACCAATTTGGAACGATTTATAAGACGGATTAAATCTCCGCTTACGCGTTAATAGCGCGAAATATATCGCGCGTTAATTGACCCAAATTGGCCAAAATGGCAATCTTTAAACCCTCATAACTTTACGAAAAAGGATCACAGGTGAAATATCTTTTCAAATTTAAGCTCAGGACAACAATGGCTTTCGAATGATAAAAAAAAATTCCGTCAAAAATGGCTAGTTAAAAAGTCGAAATTTGTCTGAAGAACAAAAAACCCACCTCGAGCACAAATATTCCGTTACTTTCGTATCGAAAGTCGGAACAGTAAGAAATAGAGAACAGTTAATTGAAACAAATACTTTTTCGAAATTAGTTTGCAACCAAATCACGGCCAATAGGTCTGTATTATGAAAACACACTTAACCTATTAAGAGCTTCAGCTAAAGTTGGCTTGAACTTTAAAACATCAGCCCTATTCTATAGTTCCTGAAAACCTCGGCAGAGTGCTCGGACCAATTAGTAACAGCTAAGTTATGCTTTTGATAAGATTTCTAGTCTGGCCTTTCTTCCTTAAAAAACACAGGAGAGAGAATCGAGTTAGATAAGGAAACTATCTTTTTTCTATCTGAGAATCGGCAAACGGCAAATTTTAGACAATTACTTTGCATGAATTTAGCAGCTTGTTTTTTTGCAAAAACTGGACAAAAATTAGACTTGACATTTAAACTTTTTCAAGCCTGATTTAACAATAAGCAAGCTATTTTGACATCATTTAAACAATAACTTTTATTGCAAACCGATTAGCAACCGATCTAATTTTTATGAATTAGTGGCCTAATCAGCATTAGCCTATGCTTTTTTCTACTCTTTAGAAAAACCCTAACCCCGATGGGGATCGAACCCTCAAGCAAGGGTTTGAGAATCGACTATGCTACCACAGTGCTATAACGTCCCTGTAAAGTTAGCATATGTACTTGCTTTCTACAAGCAAAAAAAAGTTTCAACTGAAGGCTAGGTAGAATTAACATCCTCCGCCCACGAAAGAGCGAAAACCGGAATGGGCCTTACGAGCGGTTAGATATACTTCATGGAGACGAATGGACGACATTGTTTTTGCAACACTTCAGCGACGTTGCGCGCGCTAGTGGTTAGTAGCCCTCAGGACTAGTAGATTCGACTAACGACACTAGATCTCCTGTTTTATAACGAATCATCGGGAGATTCAAGCCGCTTTACTCTCTTAGTGAAAGTCGGGACGTACTCTCTTAACCATTGCTGCCAAATTGAGTTTGCGTAAGACTGCGCACTGGAACAGCGTTTACAGTGAGAATAATTTTCGCTCGACAATAGAGACGGAAACTTCAGACTGTGCTGACCTAAAAGAAGACGATTCGATGCATAAAACTTGAAAACTAACTGGTACTTGGGAACAAAAGTGAGCAGACGGGCGTTAGTAAAATTTCAGTAGGGTTGTGTTCAAAACGTTCCATTTTTTTGTTCACAGAAGCTCTTTTTCGGCTCCTTCAAAGTTGGTGCCCTTGTCCAACCAAACTATTCAGGGTGTTTCGCGCCTAGAGATACAGCCTTCGATAGGCATCATACATGAACTTGTGTACAAAAAAAAATTCAATGAGAATTGTAGTAGTCCTTGAAGAAATAAATGAAAAATCAGCGATTCTCGAATGATATTTACGCTGCTTAAGTCCGGCGGCTGGCGGTAACCTGAGCGCTCTACGGGAAGTTCAGACATCATTTGCGTAACGGCTTTTGACTTTCGCTTTCTACAGAATACGCACTCTGTTTCAAAATATCTCAGTGCAGATACCAATACCGTTGCTGAGAAAGTTACATTCAGCTGGGAATGACTCTAATGCAAGACTGATCTCTAATGCTGAGAAAATTACATTCAGCTGGGAATGACGCAATTGCAAAATCTAATGGATCAATTATGGCCTTATCTGACGTTCTGAATTCTCTGTACTTAGATAGTCTCGAGAAGCACTTTATCTTGGAGAGCGAGTAAAACCCTTCCCTAGGGAAGGCTAAGTCAGTCAAAACTGCAGCGCCTGGAAAACTTGAAGAGACCTATTAAGCCTCATTCAAATCTTAGAACAAAACATAAAGGCTAACTTTCTCAGTAACTTCCTCACTTTGCTTGAAGGGCCAACCAGAAGTTTTCGAAAAAGAAGAGCCGATGACTCACATGCTTTGCTTGAGGAAGTCAGCAGTGGCACCTCTAGCATCTAGTTCCTGAGGCAGCGGGGTTGTCTACGCTCAAAACGTAGAAATATTGGTCAACTGATGTCGACTCCAGATTTTCGGCTACTCGATTGGCCACAAACACGGGCTGTTTGCTTGTCGAGTTCAACTACTGAAGGACTGTAGTGCTGTCAGTCCAGATGAATACATTAGAACTTCTCAATATCAGAGCTTTTTCGATATCATCTTTCAGACGAGTAGCGAGACGCGCAGCTTTTAAGTTCAAGCTTTGGAATTGAAAGCATCTTCATTGGGACTACACTGTTTTTGCTGAAGACGAACGCAAACTGACATTTACATAAGGCCTTTCTCTGAGGGCGAAGCAATGCTACACAACACTAAACGTCAAAGACTTATCAACAAACATGTGTAGTTCAACCTCATCCACTGAAAAAACAAAATAGCAACGATGGATTTTGAATTGCCTTAAAAGTTGCAAACTGCAGTGCCAATCAATTATACTGCGGTTCAACTTATTTGGCAGCGAGTCGTCACACTGTTGGCCTTTAAACGCCAGATATCTTTTGAATAGCAACCGTGCTCGTACGGTATATGGAGCGACAAACCTATGTGGTTGAACACCGACGAGACAAAACTAAAAACTGATCGCTTTGTAGCAGGGTCTTCGCGTTTGCGGTTAACTTCTCTGCTCACAACCACCGTATCGGTAAAATGGTCCCAATAGAGATGGGAAACATGCAATGCGGTTTCTGGACTGTTCGGAGCTTAATAATTTCCTTAGAGTTGCTAGCACTAGTTTCAATGAGATTGGATTTCAAGGACAAATTTTGTTAGATTGAACCCACCTAATTTAAGCAGTTCAAATCAAAAGTTCGAAATTTTTTCCGGATTTTTCACGGAGCCAAGGTAGTCATCCATGGAAAATTTGATAAGCATGGCGTAAGTGGCTTTGGGATATTGATCTGCGAGCTTAATCAGCAAAAGTCGGAGAATATTTCGCTCCGAATAATTTTCTGGTAAGATGAAACACACTCGCATCTGATATGAAGTCCTTCAGCTACAAAAAACGCAAGGAATGTTGATCGCATTCTTGTAATCCGAACTGCATAAATATGCTTTTGATGTCTGCGGAAACTGCGTATTTACGCTTTCGGAAGTGCCTTAAGACAAGTAACAAGTTTTGCAGAAGATCGGAGCCGACAATAAGAGAGTTAATGAGCAATTCGCCGTGAAAATTGGACGCATCGTTCAAAACGCGCCGATTTTCGTCGGATTCGTTTGGGATTAAAACCTTTTTGTGCAGATTGTACTATTCTCGCTCCAAACGGTTTTTTAAAACGTGAAGGCTAACTGGGACTACATAAAAATTCTCGAATCACCACCGTTATCCGATGCAGTTTGATTTTTCAGGTTTAAATCTTTCTCGGGCAAATTTTTATGAGATTAAACTGAGCTGACGAGGCGTGAAAGATCAATAATTTCCTCATTCCAAAGCATTCCGACAAGGAAACGACTAAAACCATAAAACTCGGTAAAATCGAGACTTTTCTGATCATATTTAGCAATTGCCGAGCGGGGATCAGCTTGTTCAAAAGTCCCATACGATTCCAGCTTGTACCACTTATTCACTTGGTCGGCAAGTGCTACTTCTTCAGCATTGCACTTGAAGATGGTGACTTGAAAACCAGTGGCCGAAGGTAGTGAGCCACTGAAAACCAGCCAATGGGCATACAGACGTCGACGGGAGTGTTTTGATTTTCTACTGGAAAGTATTCGAAAGTCTTGATTGGCTGAAAAGCTCCTGCTCCAAAATCCCCTCAAGTTCAGCTTAGTTGACAAAATGTTTAATTGGCTGCAGGTGCGTAAATTTATCTCATAGCAGGGGAACGTCAAGGGTTTTGGAGCCAAAACTCAAACTGTCTTTAAAAAGGACGTAACAGCAAGCGTGCTTTCATGGCGATCGAACTTGGCAAATACGTTCACTTCAATGGTTTTGACGGAATGGGAACCGATTCCGTCGAAAGGAAAATGTTCCCCAGAAAAACTAACTTTTATTCAGTTCAATTTAAAAGTTGTGGGAGGCTCGCGGAAACCCATGAGTGGGTAGATCAGGAATATCACTTTTCCAGAGCTGTGGTCAAGTCTGTGCTTGAACCTGTTTCCACATGAAACACAAGAAGAAACCCACTGAAATTTTTGTAGGAGGACGAGCCGGCTATGTTGGACGACAAAATTTGCGGTTTTGTTTGAATTTGGATGCCCCACGTCGTTGCTAGTGTTACCTTCTTTGTTTGGCACCAAGCAACGCTTTCTCAGCACCAGGCAACAAGACATTTGTTGTTTGTGCTTCACCCAATTGTTTTCTCGAAGCGTCTTTGTACAATGTTCCACTATATGCAATTCGGCAATTGCGTTCTTTGCTTTGCATGAAACGAGGGTGGGAGATAGGTTAGTTTTATATCATCCTTCAGAGCTTTGGAATTGATTGCTCTCTTGAAATGAACAAAGCATTCAGGCCACAGCAATGGTTTTTCATCAAAAAAAGACAACTTCCACTCAGGCAAGGGTTGTTTTTGACTTGATGTCATTCTTTAGGCTAAATCTTGATTAGTGATTGGTTTAAAGCCTAAAATTGGAATTGGCACAGATTATTTGTACTCATACGTGTGAGTCGCTATCAACGGTTTCGAATCGGAGAGGGCGTGTATAGCGTTGGGATTGCCGTTATATAAAGTTGTTCCTCCGCTAGAAAACGGATGAACATTCGACAGTTGCAAGTCATAAAATGGGGTAGGGGGAAAAGTGACCATTGGTCGGTTTTTAGGAAAAAATTAAGTAGGTAAAAACCTTTAGCAAAGAAAATTAACAGACGCAAGAAGCAATAAAGTTTGTTGAGCAATTTGAATTGAGCTCGTCGGGATATATGATTGATGGATACTCTTCCTGCATTAAAAAGTTGTAGCTGTACATGTTGGTAAAGGGTTCTGTACCTGCGTCTGAATTGTATTGAGTACAATTTTTTTTGGATATCAAACGCTGGTATTTGATGAGACTGGGTCGTGTGAGTTTTGACACATATTTTCGAAATAGTTGGCATTTGGGTGAGATGAATCATTGTCCAAAAGTATACATTTTCAAAGCTTGAAAACTATAAAAACTCAAAAACAGGGTCTAGATTGGCACTTTGAACCAGCGGCATGAGCTCAAACAAGTTTTGAGCTGGAATTTGAGTGTTTACCCAACTTTTAGTACTTTCTTGGTTGTCCTGAACTGCTACTCACAATTTCAACATGCTCTGACAGAACCCACTGATTTTGGAAGCGTCTTCGACATTTTTTGCTTCTTCGATAGTTGCTTCGGCTAGCTTTTTCCCTGTCAACCAAATCAAGTTTAAATTGACTTTTCTTTGATTGAAGCTCAATCTCTTGTGTCTTCAGAAGAAGCTTAGCCTTTTTCTGATGTTCAACTTCTTCGCATCTAACGTTGGCAGAAGCTGCTTCTCTTTGAAGCTCACTCGAAGACATCGGTGCAACCTTAAAACGCAGTGAAAGGGGTTTCTTGATACTAGCGGATTCAATTGGCGTCGGTGTTCGCGCAGTTGCAACCTGGTAATCTTGAGATTAAATTTCGAAATATTCTTTGCCAGATATAACACAGCGTCATTTTTTGCAGCAATAGGTCCTAGGTAAAATTCAAATTGATTTAAATTTTTAGCAGCGTTTTTAATGACAAAGAATTCGGTTCATCTTTTTTCTCTATTATTTGTTTTAAAGAATTAATATATTTTTTCAAGCTTGTTTCAATTTTAGCTGCTATTTTGTTCGCACTTGTATACTCTGTATTTTTTGCATGGTTTTTCAAAACTTTCTTGGCGAGCTAAATTGTGTTAATTTCCTGGTCGAGGTCAAACTTTAAATTAGAAAAAAAAATGTTTATTTCAAAACAGATAGAAGAAGTAGCGTTTGTTGACAGATTCAGTTTAAATTCAAGTCAACCTTAAATTAAATTCAAAAATCGTCATCTGCGAAATCTTATGCTTTTGCAATTTCATGTTTCTTAAATGTACTTGACATTTTTTACTTATGTCGATAAGTTTGGAGCAAATAGGGAATAACGATGCATGATTATTAATTTTTTCAGTTCTAAAACTGTCGCAGGATGAAATAGTTTATGTTTACGAATTAATTCTTTGTCGTTAGATTTTCTTTTTTCAGATTTCATAATTTGCCACATCAATTGTTAACTTTGTTGTTTTGGTCTTAGCGCTCATAAAGATCGGGGATCTTTTGAAGTTGTATGTAAACAATATCAGCTGTTTGGTTTTTGTAGTCATTCAAAACTTCGACCAATTTTTTTGAGTTAAAATTTTATTATTATTTGATGAATGCCTACTTAGAGAATTATTAATTACATAGTTGCAAATTATCACCATTTCTGTTATAAACCTGCGAGGAAATTATTTAAAGATTTTGAACAGTTTTTAGTTGATTTTTTGCTTACAAATCAACACTTAGGCCTAGAACTGCTTTAAAAGTGTTATCGAGGCGTTTTTGTATTCCTAATGGTAAAGTTTAAATGGAATGTTGGAGAGAGCTAGCGGCAATAATGAACACCACAAGCAGTTATAGAAAATACGTTTGTTTCATTGGTGATCAACTACGGGTAAACAATTGATAATGATTTATAAGTGAAAAGAAAGAAAAGTTTTTCTTTTTTCGACTGTTATTAACTTTTTTACTGTGAGTGTCTAAGGTTCCGGTAAGATGTAGGTGCATTTATAAACAAGTTAACGAGTAAAATTTATTGGTTGAACGTTACGGCATTAAGGCGAAACGGTATTCAACAGTCGCAACAGTATGCGGCCGGAAACGAGGCGAATCGAGTAACTTTTTTTAAAAAAAGTATCCAAACACTGGAGAAAACCGAGGTAGGGAGCCCCTCAAAAATTTTGCTGAACACGGTTGACGGTATCAACGGTTGGTCGGGCGGAACGAAAACCGCGTTTTTTGGACTGATACTTATATTCGTCAAAAAGAATTTTGCTGTGGAAAATTTGGGAAAAAGTGGTATAAATAATTTTTTTTTCTTCGAATTATTTTTTTGGAAAAATTTCAGTACAATTTTTTGAACGTTTTTGGGATTACAAAACTTTTTGGGTTCGAGACTCTACTGGGGAGCTAGGGTTTTGGGTAGATACTAGTTTGTTAGGTCTCTAGTACGGTTCTTTATCTGTTTACAATAAGTATATCGTATGTAATATTATAGACTTTTTCGCCGTTTTTGGATATAAAGAAGCTCATAGTTGGGGCTTAATGTTAGCTTAAAACACAGTTTTGGTCTTATGAGTTTTTTGAATGAAAACATCACCAGCTTGTAGACTATACATTTACAACAAATCCACAAAAAAACAGTGTTTCGGCTTTCGGAGTCGTCGGCCTTCTGGGTTGTCAGCCTTCTGGGTTGTCAGCCTTCTTGATAGTCGGCCTTCTGGGTTGTCGGCCTTCTTATTTTAAATTCACGATTACAAAATAATGCAAATAAAGGCAAATGTAGCATTTTTGCTGACGAGCTGATATCTTGATGCTTTTTTCGTAAGGTTGATTAGGACTAATGATGACGCAATTATTCGACAAACCAAACTCGTGCGCTTGATTCAATTTGCAGCCTGGTTAAGTTTTCAGGACAGTACCAATGTAGACGATCCATTCGAAGCAGTATTTTGTACGTAAATAATACCAATAAAAAATAGCAGAACACAAATATAGAAGCTGAAAAAACAATTAGGCAAATTTGACGTTTGGACTATCTTGTTTGGCTGCCTAGTCCTTCGTCGGAGTTAGAGGTCTCGAGTCGCGGCAACAAACTATTCCGGTTTTTTTTTCAACTAAAAACATGTAACAGAATCATATTGATTCAGGAAATTATATTTTTTCTCTATCTGAGAATCGCCCTTTTTCTCTATCTGAGAATCGGCCCAAAATATTCTGGCCTTTTTCAACTTAAAAAAACATGTAGCGTATCAGGAGTTAATTCAGGAATTTATTTTTTTCTCTATCAGAGAATTGGTAAACAGCAAATTTTAGACAATTAAATTAGCAACTTGTTTTTTGAGAAGATTTGACAAAAAATGGGCTCTTTCACATTTTCAACACTACGAGGCCAAACTGTGCACTGGATAGGCGCACAATTTTGTGTCTGAATGTTCCTGGATTCCAGAGACAAGTCTTTATACATGTTAAATTTTTGTCGGAACAATCAAAGGAAATTAAGGAACAAAAGAATTGCCTGCAAACTGCTCCAATCTTATTGCCTAAAACTCCAGCTTGAGACCAACTTATCTTTACCCTGAACAAAATTACGGGGCTTCTTAACCTGGTTCAGATCTTTTTTTAATGAAACTTTTTAAGAATAAGCCATTATGATCCTTTAAAGATGTAGAACTCAGACCGCAGAATCGATTATATTGCCATTATAATCTGTTTTTTTTTGGAACTGAAATCGATTGTTTTTGCCAAGATAATCTATAAGAATTGATTAATTTTGAACTAAAAATCCATTATAGTCCATTATAATTGATATAATCTATTTTATTGTTAGAACAAAGTTTTCGAAGAAATTTTGCAAAACTATTAGAATTTTGCAGAATGTATGTCATGTCTTTTATTAGGTGCCATATCTCAACGTCACCCTTTCAATTTTTCTAACCTCCCACAACTAAAGAGGGGAGGGGGTAAACTTGGGGTGTCATCCAATAACCCCCCTAACCCAAAATCTACCAATAAACCCCCCCCCCCCGTGTTCAACTGTAGGCGATGGGGGTGGGGGTGGGCTAAGGACGGTTGTGGTAATCTAGCAGTGAGGGGGTGGGTAAGCGGGGGGGGGGGGCTGAAGTTAACTGGGGGTGGGTTGAAAATTAAACTTGCTAAACAGGGATGGGGGTAAAGGGGGGGGGGTAAAGTAAAGCGGGGACTTCAATCAGAATATATAAGACAAAGAATATATAAATTTTAATGTGCATGAAACTTTTTATGAAACGTACTTAGCAACTGCACTGAACAAGAAATGAGAGAAATTTGAAAAAAGTATAAATTTTAATGAATAACCTCTCAATTATAATGGATTATATTGACATATTAATATCATGATTATAATCCATTTTGAATTGATTATAATCAATTGTTCTGTAAGTTTATAGATACCGGCCATATTATGAAAAGATAAACAATTATGATACATAGGCGCTCAGTGCGGGATGGCATAATTCCTATATGTCATATATACGAAATACTTCTAAAGTGGCCTTCCCGACGTTCAACCCGTTTAATCAATTTCTTACTTCAATCATACATCACTTCAATACATCACTTCAATCATATTGGATATCTTTGAAGAAGATCTTGGCAGGTTTTTGCCAGAACATATTTGAGATAAAGTTCTTCAAAACTTTTAAAGATTTTTAGATGAAAAAATGGAAGTTTTTCTCCCACTCTCAATTTTGAAGCGAAATTCTGAGATCATGCGCATAATTAAAAATCATTAGACAAAATTTAAAGTTTTGAAAACGAAAATTTCAAAATCTTGATTGTCATTTTTAACGAAAAAAATATCTGCTTAAAAATTAAGAAAATCAAAAATTTTCATCCGTTTTTAGTCTGAGAGAAATATTTTGTAAAAGTGCTCTAAAATTAGTTTTTTATTTTTGCAGGTTTCTAAAAATGAACTTCCGCAAATGCATTTTTTAAAAAATTCTCATAGTTGCGAGTTCAATAAGTACTTTTGGTAGTCAAAAAACACATAAGAGTTATCAAATGAGGAGAAGTTTTAAGATCCAAAAGTCTGTAACTGGATTTTGCGAGCTTCAAACTTCAATTTTTTGTAGTATGCGTATCAGTATCAAAGCAACTTTGGGCTTTTTATTGTAACATATAATGAATTGAATTCCGATCTACTTAACAATCGCCCTCCTTTTGGTATCAACTTAAAAGTTTCCACACCTAGTAACAAAAACAGAAAATAGCACTAGAGCTTTTTATTTAATTTTTTTGAATTTTACTGCAATCTGATTGGTCGAAAATGCGTTATTTGAATCTACTTAACAATCGCCCGCACCCTTTCTTAAAAGGGGGGCAATTGTTAAGAATATCCAAAAATTCTTATCATGGAGTTCATATACTTGATTTGGAGAAGACTTTAAATCATTTTTGTGTTCATTTACTTTCAAACATTTCATTATCCCGCAAATTTAATTGCTTAGTTGTAGAAATTGGCTTTAGACTACCTTGTTTTTCTCAAGAAATGAACGGAATAAAAACGGATCGAAATGGAATTTTGCATGTTCTTAACAGGATTTGCACGAACCGACTAAATATATTTTTTCTTGGCAAAAATCAATTTAGACTTATTTGAGAGAGCCATGATTAATATACGCATACAATTAGCTTGTTTTTCACAATAGTAAAATTTTTCAAGTCGAGTTTTTGAAAAGCCCAGGTCACTCTTGAATTAGTTAATTTGATTACGCCAATTTTAAAGTCAGTTGCGCATGCAGGGGCGGATCTAGGATTTTCTCGAGGGAGGGGGCGGGGCGGATTTTCAAAAAATTAAAAAAAAATACAGGCAAATTTAAAAAAAGACAGGTCAAAAAAGCTGTTTTTGGGCACTTTTTGGAAAAATTAGACAAAAAAAAAATTTTTTTTTTGGCGCGCATCCCCATCAAAGTTAGTATATACTGGCGCCAAAGGCGCCTTTAGAAAGGTTTTAGGATCGGTCGGCCAAAATTGGATTTCTTAAAAAGTACCCAAGGGGGGACCCTTTGGGTCGGTAAGGGGTCAAATCTGCTGGACCCTTTGGGTCGGTAAGGAGTCAAATCCGCTTCGCCCCCCCCCCCCCCTAAATCCGCTGGTGACTCCCAACAAAACATTTATACCCCATTGAAGATATCGACTCCCCGAAATCAAATGTAAAAATATCAACCTCTGGGCGTCAACCGCCATCCTCCCCCCCCCCCCCCTAAATCCGCCCCTGACGGCATGTATTTTTTTTCAATCACTAAATAGGCCAAAATAACTTACAAGTCATTACTTTCAAAAACTTTAATTTTTTTTTTGATTATTATGATAAAAAACATTTATTATAGAAAATTAGTATTTTTAAATAGCTAAATAACTAGTCTTTTCAGTTAACCGGCAAGTTTAGATAACAAAATCTAGAGTGCTTTTCGCCATAATTAGTTTCATCCAATCGGATCCGAGAATTGAGATCAGTTTTTTCCGGTGGCCAGTCAATAAGCAGAATGGTCCAAGAGCAGAATAAATCCAAAAGCAGAAAAACCAAAAAACTTTATTTTTATAAGCTAATTGATAAATTAAGTATAAGAATAGGCATTATTACCAAAGAAAATTGTCTTTTATGCATAATTTGAATTTTTTAATGGAGGTTTTTGTAAAATTCAATAGAAAAAATATGGATGAAATTATTCAATTCATGCATAATTTATTCATTTTTTTGGTATTATTGACAATTCTGATAATTTTTTTTATCAATTAGCCCCTATAAATCAATAAAAAAATCTGTTTTTCCGTTCATGGACCCATTCTGCTCTTAGAACATTTCGCTTTTTTGCTCGCTTTTTGCTAAAAAAACGAGCAGTATTAGGCCGTATAACAGAAAATACCTATCTCGTATGGGGGCCTATTCTCATGCGCGAATGACCGAATGGGCGAAAAATATTGTAATTGAAGGACCGAAAACAATATTAGCCGGAGGTCAATTTTGAAAAAGAAGCAACTGCCATTCAGTTAAAATGAAATAAATGAAGCAATATTTTGCTTCATTCATAACGAAACCCTTGAAATATTAAATTTGTTTCATTTCGTCGGCGGTCAGTGAAAATTTGAAAATTTTGCATATTTCTGCCGTTTTTATATTCGGCCAATATCAACATTTAGTCCCTGAAAATAATTTCTTCCTTTCCTTTTAGGTTACTGAAATCTGATTGGCTAATTTTTATTTTGGCGCATTCGATCCTTAGTGCATGAGGGATTCGGCCTCTCGTATGCACTGGTTTTAGCGCTAATGTTAGTTTGTATTAGATGCCATACAACGTATCTATTTATAAATGTTAGAACGCCATTTTTCACCATAGTGCTTCGATTTTCTTATTTATCTGAAGATCTTCAAGAAACTTCGAAAACTCTCAGAGAATCTGGATAATTTTCTCAGGAGATAAAGAAATTTAATTTTGGCTTGCTGAAAGACAGAGCCATTATACACGTTTTTGGGAATATTTGGGTTAACCGTACAATCCTAAAACCGGTTATTCGGTGACAAGGAACCGCCCTCAGTGAGGTTCCATGGATAACTATCCGTGGTCAAAAATGTTTGCATTATAATTGATTAAATTTACACTTTAGGACCGTGCAATTGATTATAATCCCTTATTATCCACTATCTTTACAGAAAAATTTGACTATATTCCAACTTAAGTCCAATCTAATGGATTATAAGGGATTATAACTTCGATAAGTTTTTGCCAAATTTTCTGCAAAATTGGAAGTTTTTTCTGCATTTCTCACAGTCTACTCGATTTTTAAACTTTTAATAAGTTACCATTTGCAAAAACATATTTTTGCATCTACCCTCATCTCACAACCTACCCTCCACCACATTCCCCACCCCGCTTACCCTCACCATCACCTACCCCCTCTCGGCCCACCCTACCTAACTCCCTATAACGACGTACCCCCGCCCAACTTATCTCCCTCCCCCGACCTACCCAAACTCCCCCCACCCCCACATGGCCCCTACCGAAACCCCCCACCTAAACGCCCCCACCTAAACCCCACCCCACCTAGCCCCCCACCCCTAGCCCCCTGCCTACCCTCACTCCCACGCAGGCCTGTTTAAAAAATAATTGGAAGCGTAAAAAACAATTATCAAAATGAAAACCAATTAATTGAGTTTTACAAATCCAAGCAATCAATACTTGAATTAATTGCAAATGAGTTTTAATAGTCCTTGATTTTAATGTTATCGGTAGTACATTCGTCGTAGAGACCGTGAATAACCTAAAGCAACAGTTGCATCTCAAGGTTGATTGGAAGAAGGCTTTGCCGATAATCCGATTAAGCGTACCTAGCACTACTAAAAAACCGTTCCACCATGTTTGATGTGGGTAGTATGAACGTAGGCTGCAATAAGACAATGGGACTATCTGTTTTCTCCTTTATCCGCTTTTGAAGCACTGACTTGCAAAACCTGACGAATTTGAAGTTCCCTCTTCTCATGTTACCGGGGTTGCCTTCTCGCTTTTTACAAAAAATGTTCACAGTTGCTGCCTCATCACGTAGCAGCGACCGCTCCTCATAATGGAGTTTTTTTCTCACGGCAGCTTCAAATATGGGGCGGTGTACAATATAGAATGTCGGACTTAAGTATTTGTTGGAATCTGGCTCACTATTTCTATCATTATTTCGTCGAAAAGAATCATTGCATCGTGTAAATCCAAACAGTCATCTTGGAAGGCAAAGTTACTGACCTTAATTTTGCAAAAATTTGTCCAAGCGTATAAGCTCAGTAATCTGCCGAGAAGATGGAAGGTTGTCCAGGATTTTGAGCTAACTTTTCCAAGTGCGGAGATAAATGCAAAAATCTTGAGATCATGTTCAAAGAACTCAACCAACGACTTTTATTGCGGAGTATTGGCTGAAGTTTGGTGAACTCATGTAGCTCGCCTCCCCAGTATTTAAGTTCACCATAACTGAATGAATACCATCCGAAGTCTGAGAATGACAATCTAGATATCCTTTGACCGCCAAATTGAACTCATGAGAGGCGCAACCATTAAATGGTAACCCACGGAGATCAGCAGTCCCCCGGTTAAACTCTGCATTATCGCCGGTAATGCAACCAAATTTTTCTAAATTTTTTGTGTAAGTTGACGGCAAAATTTCTTTGTAATCAAATAGAAAACGTTTTTTGGGCAATGAAGGTTTTTTCACTCAAAAGAGCGAACTACCATTTGATGAATTTTGATACGGATTTTCAGCACAAGATTAAGAGGCGAAAACAGCGCTGTAGTGGATTGGCACCTCAGACCATCTGTCAAAAAACAACACAAACTTGTCGGGTAATTCAAGAGATTTTCTTTTCAACTTCCTTTGTCGTGGTCTCTAGGTAGGATGTAAGCGTATTCCTGCAAATTGGCGGGGAAAGGTACGAGTAAGTTTTTTTGTGACAAAGAGTCCACAACAAATGAGAATGTAAGTAATGTAGAACTTATCCAGTCCAACCATCCATATATTTTTTGTAGCAGTTTTTGTGGCAGCTGTCCAGGCACAAAAGAAATGGTCACTGATGTTTCGGCACATTCTTTGTCATAATCTGGGTTAGGGCACGAATATGGTTCATTAGATTAGTGCTACCCGTTCCCTTTTTCTGGGTTAAATGTTTCCCGCATTTACAAGTCCACAAATTCTTGTCTGTCTGGTTTCGGCGAAAGTGAAGTGAAACAACGGCTTGATTTTTGCCACGCATAGTAGTAATAATGTCACAGAAAGATTATGCACAATTATTTTTCTCAGAAAATTGTGGCGCAGTTTGATACTTGGAAATTCCTTACAAAGTTTTTCTCAGAAATATTTGAAACGAAAACATTTCCATGTCTCCTTGTTTACATAAAATCAACTAAATGAACTCACATTGCCAATTTTTCAATTAACTGAACTATCTAAAACTGAATTTTTTTCATTTAATTGCAATTAATTTTAGTTCAATTGACTTTTGATCACCCCTGCTCCCACGTAATCCTCCACCCACACTCCTCCCCTCCCCCCAAACTTACTTGACACGCCCCTTAATTTTTTTGGGTGGGGGCGTAAAAGTCTGTAGGATGGGCGGGTTGTTAAAAGTGTTTGCAGGTAGGGGGTAGGGGCACGGCACGCGTACGGTAAATTTCACGTATTTATACGGTAAATGTAAATGAGGAATAAGTAGGGGGAGAGGAGGTGGCGGTAACTGACTGAAGGAAGTAAGAATGGTGTGAGTAAGTGTGAAGGGGGAGGGAAGACAAAACGAAAAAGTATAAAACAATACAAATTATTGCTTTAGCCAAATATAAAACACAATTTAGCAATTGCAACGTTGAAGTTTTGAATATTTGATTTCAAGGTGTTGGAAAATCCAAGCTCTTCTTAATAAAATTCTATTATAATCCATTACAATTGATTATAATCCATTTATAAATTAAATTTGAGGACAAAAGATAGTTATTTATGTAACCAATCAAATAAAATAATCAAAACAAAATTTTCAAATAAACAGCTAGTCCATGTGAAAGTTTAACTGAAGCAATTTTTTCTGCGCGGTTAAATGGCAACCCACAGAGATCGGCAGTCGCCCGGTTAACCTCTGCATTATCGCCGGTGACTGATGCTGTGACTTTCACAAGAAAACATCTTAAACTAAAATTAGCTCAAAGTCGTTATATTTAAGAAACGAAACAAAAATGGCAAAAAGGTGTTATTTTTTAGATCGGACTTGTTAGAAAAAGTTAGGCTTCAGAATGATGAATTTGTTCTTCAACCGTATAACCCCCCCCCCCCTACCAAATATCATTTCACTTAGGGGAAAGACAAAGGAGTTGGTTGTATTTGTACGTACTTCAAATGAGAGATCAACCGTACGTACAAATCCACCCTCCCACCCTCCTATGTGGCCCACCAGGGGGATTTTACGGTTGATACTGAATGAGAGGAGGGAGATGGAATATTATCGAAAATGATGTTATTTTTTGATGCTGCAGAAATAAGACGACAAGATATTAAGACGCCATGTCATATGAGCGATGAGCGAATTTAGGGAGGAGATGAGAAGCGGCGCCCTTCCACACCCCTCCCCCCTCAGGGAATTGACCTTCTCGCCAACCAAAAGTCCCGCCTTTGATATTAATTTATGACATCTATATGGGCAAAAAATTTGACAAAAACAGGCTCTTTTGAATGATTTGGGAGAGTTCGGAAAATCAATTTGGTCAATTCTAAGAAACGGTCGACAAAATATTTGAAAGTTTTTTGGAAATCTGACCTTGCAATGTGGCAGATACCTTGCAATGTGGCATTTACTTTCCACTTTTAAGTATGTACAAGCAAAAATATAGTCCCAGCGTTAATCGACCTCCGACTTCTACAACTTATGTCAAACTTGCAAGCGGTTTGAGAGGTTAGTGAGGTTAGCGAGAACAAAACACATACCATTATACTGTCCTGTCAACACAGAGGCGAAGTTGCACTTCGCATACACAAGCAAAAATATGACCGACAACGCTTCTGCAAAAACTGAATGAGTAAAAGTTTGAGTCTACAAATTTGTTGAGTCACACTCGTCAATTAGGAAGCACTAGCAAAACCAGTCAATTTGAAAAGAATAGAAATTTACCAACTAACATGCCTCAATTTATAGAGCAGTCTATGGAGCAGTAGTAGCATGAAAAAATGTAATAAAAATAAAATGAAGTTTTTTTTATTTGAGATTTTTTTTTGAGAAAATCAACACCCCACACGCCATAATAAGTACAAAGTGATAATTTTAATTCTAGTAACAAATTATTTATAGCAAATAAGCTTCCTTCACCCGATTTGGAACGATTTCTATATGGCGCGTTAATTGTCCCAAAATGACCAAAATTGCAATCTTTAAACCCCATAAATTTACAAAAAATGATCACAAGTGTAAAATTTTTTAAATTTAAGCTCAAGACAACAATATTTTTTGAATGATATAAAAAATTCAATCAAAAATGGCTAGTTACAAGGTCGAATTTCTTCTGAAGAAAAAAAAACCACCCCGAGCACGAGTATTCCGTTACTTGCTTAACGAAAGTCGGATCAACAAAACTGATCGAATCTCAGGGCAGAGCAATGAATTTTCCGACTGCGCCCTTATTCAATATCAAATACTTTTCTGGGGGGAAAATGTTTAAAAAACTCTAAATTTTGGATAATTGAGTTATGTACGAGGTACTGTACTCATAGAGTAATTTCAGATAAGGTACGCCGTCTGTTCGTTACGCTATCTTATTTTCGGCCGGATAGCTTTGCGCAATTTAAAGGAAACGTAGTTTTCCTTAAGAGGTTTGAGCAGTGACTTCTTGAAGAGAGGAGAGATGTATTTGTTTGGGTAGAGGGAAGAAGATCGTTTGATTGTGTTCCAAATGTGGGTCTCGTTTGATCGTGGATCGTCTTGTGTGATTGTGTCAAGACTTCAGATCGATGCAATGATGTGTTGATTTTGTTAAGCTTAGAGCTGTCTTCATCAAAAAATCCATCTGGGAAGTTAGTGCGAATGGTGTCGGATGATGTGAGAAGTTTCGCAAGCATGCGGATGATGTTTTACTTTGAAGCATAGGTCAGAGAAGCTCTGGCTCTCGGAGGGCATTTAGTTCTTCATTATTAGGGGAGAATTCATGCGATGTGTTTTGGATTTAATTATATAACTTATGGTTTTATTTAATGTTATCTTTGTATTCTAATATTTTTTCTAATTTTCTAATATTCTATTATTTTTAATTTTTTCTAATATTTTGGAGACCCGGGTCGAGATCCCGCTCAAAAAACCGCTCAAGATTTGAGCGGTTTGAGCGGTTTTCCAGCAAGATTTGAGCGGTTTGAGCGGTTTGGGCGGTTTTTTTAGAAAAACCGCTCAAACCGCTCAAATCTTGCTTAAAAAACCGCTCAAAAACCGCTCATTTCTTGCGGTGATTTTTGAACGGTTTTTCAAGCAAGATTTGAGCGGTTTTTGAGCGGTTTTTGAGCGGGCTTCCCAGGTCGATGTTTTTTTTGGGTTTCAAGTTTTGTCAGTTTCAACCTGATAGTTAAACCTTCGAAGGTTTAACTATCAGGTTGAAACTGACAAAACTTGAAACCCAAAAAAAAAAACATTATTTTTTTATTTGTGTATCTGGAGACTCATCACTTTTGTGGCTATCATCAAGTAAGCTGTGGGTGCTGCAATTGGCAATTATCTCAGTTCTTCTCCTAGCCACAAACTCACCTTTAAGTTACTTTTAATTGATTCGCGGCGTGGGCTGCGATTTAATTTTTTTAAAACCAAAAGAAAAAAAGAACTTGATAAGGCAATGGCATTGTTGGTCGGAAAAAATTATTGTTAAGGACTCATTATTACTGCGCAGTTTTTATAATAAGCTTAAGAACATAGTTAAAATTAGTATGATTTAGTTTTTGTAACGCGGAAAATTGAGATAAGGTACATAAAATGTGGTTCCTGACATGATGTTCAAGTTTTTAAGAATGGCAATAGATCACTATTGAGTACGAATGCTCTGGAGTCATCCGTTCAAAGAGGACGTTGACGGGAATTTCCAGTGGTAATGTGCCATTCGGCTAGAAGGCAGAGTAGAAAATTCCAATCAGTGTATATTATAAAGTGAAATGCCTTAGATACCAATTTTTGACGAGGGTCTGGAAATTTGTGGAATGTTAACCTAATTTAATTCGATTGGTGCTTAACCTTTCTTTTCTTCTGACGTTAGAAACAGCAAAATGGAGACTGATTGTACAAAAAAGAACAGAACAGTTAACTCGGGAAAAAAGTCACAACAAATCAGAAATGAACGCCTTTGAAATCAAACACTCTTAACGATAAGAGATTTAGCGTCCGATCTAGTCAAAAGCAAGATCCTGTGGCAAGATTGGAAACAACCCAAACACTCCTGTTCCTTGACTTTGGCATGATATCAAAGTTATCTCCCGGGACGATTGGATTGGTGGCTGGTGCCTAAAATTTTTTTTACAACACGTAAAGCCCTTTTTGTTACTGAAATGTCCCGAACGTTCATTTTAACTCGATTTTACTTTATTTGCGAGCATGATTATTTCTCTAATGTTTTCAATACGAAACTGTCACTAAAATAAACTATAAAAAAGGTTTCATCCTCGTTTTCAGTAATAACCACGTTTCCTTGGAATCTGAGACCCATTTATGTGCTTTAAGTTTATGTAAAAAAAGCGAAGTAAAACTCGTTCGGTTGATAATCTAAAAGTTGTAACTCAATTGTTGGCCCTTAAACAGACCAAAACATACTGAAGAAGTCAAAACTGTGAAAAATAGATAAAATTAAAGTATCTGGCTTTAGCCAGTTTTCCATACGGTTTTTTCTTTCCGTCGCTTTGTAACTTTTGGCGAATCTTACAAAAAACTTGAATTGAAAATGCAGAACAATTTTTTGAATATTTGAAAACTCAGGTGATAACGTTTTTGTGGGTATTGTAGAAATAAGACCGGTCCTCTGTCGTCCCGTTTTGCGTCTAAAGGGCAGCCCACCACTGTTTCAGTTGTTTCCGAAGACTGAACCGCATCACCACTTTTTTGTCAATAGAGAACAAATTCGACACAAATTAAGACAGGTTAAAAGACAAGCAGATGACACTTTGAAAAACCATTTTGATAATTACCTATTCCGAAAAGTTATACATGACTTCTGTTAAAGCTTAGCTTATATGTCGCAAAACAATCCGACTCTGATTCTCGACAAATTGAAATGAGAAAACTCAATTAGTTAAATGGTGCTAAATTTTAGGCAAAGCTAGCGGCAGAAGTTCAAAAAGTTTCAAACACATGGCAAAATTTTTCATAAATTGTGGCGAAGTTGGGCTCTCAGAAACTTTTTTATTCAGACTCAATATATGATTTGAGTCGAAGTGATTGGTAAATTTCATTCCATATAAGACTCAGTTTTCATCCTCTAACTATTTGAGTTTGGTTTGAAACAATTAATCCAATGCTTTTAGTTCATCAGAAAAAAAAGTAATTTAGTGCCAAGTAACTTCAATAATTTTTTGACTTATTTTTTTTGACAAGATAGACTTACCCTGATGTCAAGCAAAAAGTAAAATGAAAAGCTAAACAAGAATTCTTGCTGACAAGAAGATAAAGTGTTTGCTAAAAACTCTGAACTTATAACTAGAACTTACTACTATCAAAACTAGAAATAAAAAATAATAATAACCTTGTCTGATGCAGAGAAAGCGCCAGAAGACCAATGGTCAGATATTCAACATATCTGACCGGAATTTTTTATCGGTTATATTATGATTCGAAAGAACAGAATTCTAAGGCAAAAAGTTGACAAAAAAAACGAGTAGATAGGTATTGAAATGATGATATACAGACTAATGTTGAAATTTGAAAATTGTGAAACTGTGTGATTTGAGTTTTTACTATAACAGTACCGCCAGTTCGGTTGAATTTGAAAACCGCCAATTCAAAGTTTCCTCCATGCCGGTTTTCCAGAAAACATCTGAGATTTACCATTTTAATTTTAGTAGGTGAGGCAATTTAAATTGTTTCTTCACAGTCAATCTGATATCGAACTGAGGCAATGAATATTTTCCTAATTGATTTGGTTGTTTAGTTTTTTGTCAGTTTTCGCGTTGAACTGTATTGCTACTTGCCTTTTATAAATTATTTTGACAAAATCATTCTGAGAAATAGTGTTTCTGCTTAATTCAACAAAAATTTTCAAGTTGAACTGAGGAAAGCCACGTGGCCAAATTGTTTTTTTTTTTGAAATCAAACCTTTTTTTTTCATATATATATAATCAGAGATGAAAATCAATAGCACTGCAGAGATGATACTACACGTTTTACAGTTTCACTGAAATAAAATTGTCTTTTCATTGTATGATTCGATGCAGTCTTCTTAAAGTTTGATTACGATATTTAATACGGGTGCCGGACATCAAGCCGACGGGACTTCAAGCCGAATCGTAAAATTAGGGACTTCAAGCCAAAAATTTGCTCATTAAGTCATGAAATAAGGTTAATTTGAAAACTTTTTTGAAGAATTTCTCAATTTCATGATCTTTTTTTGGTAATTATTAGTGTTTTCATAAAATTTAAGCCTCCAAATGATGTTTAGGAAAGTTGAAAATTAAAGCACGGTTGAAGGTAATTTTTCTTGTTTATAATTTATGCATTTCAAAAAACGGCTTATATAATTAACTAATGCCAATCCTAAATGATTCATTGTCATAAATAACGCTTATTATGGACTAAACTAGCCTAAGATTTTGAAAAGCGACGTTTAACAGATGAAAAAATAATGATTTGAGGTGCTTGTTAAGTTTAATTTTCGGCCTGAACTCCCTTCGGCTTGAAGTCTCGTCGGCTTGTTGTCCTAGACCCATTTAATACTGGTAACTTCGGTTGATCCGTAAATTTTCAAGTATAGTACTCCAGATTGTGAAACGGGTTTAACACAAATTTTATAAAATTGTATCGATCACCATCTTGTGCAAGTCGAAGCTGATTGATAGAAAATACAGCCGATGAATAAATGTGCTGTTGGAAGTATTCAATATTTTCCTTAGTATAACTACGTGACTGTTAAAAATTAAATTAGAGACAACTCTTGACAATTTAAATTGCTTCAAAAACAGAAAAACTTTTGAATTAGCGGTTGTAACGTAGAATTTACTCCTTTTAAAGAATAGGGCTTTCTGCGGTGAATAGGTTGCTAAAAAATCTGAATCAAAATCCGAAGTCAATTTTTGCGCAAGCAGAATATGGTTCAGTTTTAAGAAAAACAAAGAGCAGTAGTGACCGGGCTGAAAACTTTTATCTCAAGCATGTGTGTGGTTTGATCGCAAATGAATAGATCTAGTTGTTGGACTTTTTAGGCCAGTTTGCTTGCCTTTAAAGTTTTTGATACCATTTACTTAGACAATTGCACGCGTAAAATAAATATTTCCGTGAAATAGTGATCTATTTAGATTTTTTACTGTTGATTTTTTCTTTTTGTTTGGAAACTCTAATAAGAAGAATCAAAAGTCGTTGATCCAAAGTCGGTTCAAAATTGGATCAAAGAAGATCGCCCGAGATTCACTACTATCTACAATGCCGAAAAGGTTAATATGGTGTCAACTATTCTGTACTGCACTCTGTTGCTTGCCGCTTCTGTGTATTGCTCTTGAGGCTGTCTCGTCAAAAAAAATGTAATGACCTCCAATTGTAAATTACTTCAAACGATTTTTTACGTCAAGTTACAGAAGGCCCTGATTGACCACGATATAATCTATCAGTCCAACCGAAGGAAAAGAGCCTGCATTTTTAGCGCAATTGCTTGATTGCAATTTAACTTCCACTAATTTCACTAACACTAAACTATTCTCTCTCTCTAGAGAATCTCTGATGAGAACCAACTATTTACTGTTTCTGCTATAATTGTTCTCCTACTCCGAGAACTAACTACTCGATTCGCTAGCATTAATTGTTCTAACTCTTACAAGCTCTACGGTACCTTCAATTTCTTATTTTTATATACACTTAGTTTTAGTTAATTACGCCATTCCCTATCAGTCCTGACATCCGCTGAAATCACCCTTTAGATCATGTTTTAAGACTATATCCCTCCCCCTGTCAACTCTGCCACGTGCCAAGTTCGCTTTCTTTTATCAATCTTTTCAAGCTTATTAGATACCCGGTATGTGGTAGGTGTCACAATTTGACCAAAAAAACAAAATGTAATACAATTCTAATCAGCTAATTCCTGACCTCAGTGACTTCAGCTCTCGAGTTCAACTTAACCTCCAAACCATGCTATGTTTACTCAGTGACCCTCCCAAGATCTTTATTTTATTTATCCCGTTAACGTTCCGACCTCCAAAGGGTAAGGAGAGACCCTTTTCATGGGTACCTAAATCATTCCAATTATCTAAAATTTCGATCTGTACTCTATTCCAATCCCGACCTTCTAGCTATCAGGGTAAGGTATTTCGTCTATTAGGGGTCAAATTAAACCGAAAAGTCACCTCCGGGAAGCCAAGTAAAGTCCCCGTTCGTTCATGCTACTTAGGAGACCTATTTTTCATGCTGCGGTCCTATTACCATCAACTTCCTCTGGTACTACTTTTCTTTAGTCTAGTTGAATTGCTATCAATAGATCATTCGCCAAGCTAAACTGACCCAAATGTTTACAAAATCCACCAAGAATTAAAACTACTACCTCAACGTTGCATTGTAAAACTATTCCTCTATCAGCTTCTGCTCTAGTTTTAAATACATAAATTTCCTCCCAATTTTTTTTTAACAAGGAGACCCATTCTCATTTTCAGGGGTTGGGCTTGAGAATAAGCCATTTTCCGGTGATAATGTTGGGGTTTTCTATGCAATTTTGGGGTTAAGACGCTCAAAGATCAAGTTGAGGTTACCCAGGGGTCAAACGGGGTCAGACTTCCATATTTGGGTTCAAAATCCCATGGGGGTCCTAACTACCAAGTTCCATCCATATCCCATTAATACTTCACTAGTTATCCCATTACTAAGGTCCATCATCACTTTTTCCGGAAAAAGGCTATTAACACCGGAAGGAGTTGTCAGAGGGTTTTCACTCACAAGGGTTCTTTTTTCGGGGTTTGTATCTTATGTCGATTGCTGCAACAAAATCATTATAACACCATCCAATATTTTGCGTTAACTGCCTATTTCCGGTTTAAGAGGGTGTTTTTTCAAGTTGTAAGGGGGTGTTTTTTCAAGTTTTTTCAAGTTAGGGGTGGGTTTGTTTACCTAGGTCATAAAACCGGAAGTGGGCTTCATAGAGGCCTGGGGTTCCAAACTTAAGCTTCCCTCAACTAGGCCTATAACATATTAAAATTTGAGCCCAATACCGCCGCTAGTTTCCGAGTTCTGATAGGGCCATTTACACTTCCGGGGACCGTTATCAATTGCCCCCAAGGGTCTGAGGTGTCCTGTTTTTCGTATGCCCGGGTCAAATCATCTCTAGTATCACTCCTCTAAATTTCATAACATTAGCTTTCTTAGTTCCGATTTTTTTGGGGGGGGGGGGTTCGCCGATTTTTTCAAATTTAATTTTCTGGTATAGGAGGGACGATATCTTTGAAGAATGAACTATTTTGAACTCGACCCTTTGTTTTTGTTTGTTTGTCTTACTACTTAAGTTAATGACGAATCAATCTTACGCTCAGGCTACTATAGCATGTAATACAGTAGAATCACCAATTTTACACATCCAAAGTCAACCGTCTAGGGGCTTGTCCACGTACTCAAGGTCATCCTGGTTGCTCATTCTTATTATTCCAAGGTAGAGGGGTATGATGAATGGTTCCCCAGACAAATAACGTATGAACTAGAATTTCCGCATTTATCAAAAGAGCGCAAATTTTGAGCAGCTAACAAAAAAAGTGTTTCTGAAGCTTTTAGCATGCATATATTTTCCTTTTGCGCTCCAACTAATTCTAGGAACTCGCAACAAGCGTACTCCTGCTCCGTTCCAGTTTGATAGAACTAAAGTGACCAAAATTATAACTGATTCAGAAATAAAATAAGGAAAAAACTGTTTTAATTGTTTTAAGCGCACCTGTATGATCGTTTTTTCTGAAAACAGATTAATGTGATGTATCAAAACATCTTCCGATGAATCAAAGAAATTCTTACAAATATCACGAAAGATAGTCAGCTAGGTTGAAATCATGTGTTTCAGGTGGTTTTAAAAACTTTAGTTAAATTATTTGCAACGTTTTTATTTCTTACTTTTTAACAAAATGAGGTCATTAACTAAAACGAGTACTGAAGTTTTTGGTACAATTTGTATGGTTTCCAAAAAAAAGTTACACAGCTTGCGTATATGTATTTTAAGTCAAAAATTTATATAGAAATTTGACTCATATCAACGCTTATAAGCCATAAATTCAAACAAACAATCTTAGTAGACACGTTGATTAAGTTGGTCAAAATCGGCTCAGCCAAAAACTAACCAATTCAGATTCAACTCAAGTCGAAACATGAAAAACGTGTTTTAAACTTTTCGTCTTGTTTAAGCAAAGCTTTCGACCATATCTTACAAGTGCACCTTGTTCTAACCATTCTACGCACGTTTGAATTTAATTCATTTTTATACTTTTCAAGTAAATTTAACCATTTTGTTACTTAAAACCAGGCATATCTGTTTGTTTTCTTACTATACATACAATTAGTCTCACCCTGATCTTTTTTTAAATTACCTTTTTTCGACAAAATTCGTGAAAAAGTGGAATTATTAGTAGATTAGTAGCGAGTTATAATAGCGATTATGATTGGTCAAGCGTTAGTGAATGGGATATTCTGCTGTCTGCAGCTGTCAGCCGTCGTCTTTTGTTTTGTGGCCCTGTATACTAACCAGTGGATCAGGGAAGTCCAACCCAAAGATTCAAATGACAGGTAAAAATTGTTCCCCATCTTTTTCTTGAGTCTCTGACTATTCTCCCCATCGCTTTTGCAGGGTACAAATTTCAATTCTGCCAAATTGTTGAATCAGTTCCTAAAAGGGGTGGCAATTAAGGTAAAGCGAAAAAGGTTAGAGGGAACTAGTTGACGAAACATGCGTTGACAAAACATGGCAAAACAATTGTAGTTGAAATTGTTTATGGATCATGCAAATCCATACCACTATATTGAAAAAAAACCGCAGCATTTTTTCATAGAATTCTCTAATGGAATTGTACGGTTAGCTTTTTTTTGTGAGATCAAGCCAGGTTTCCAGAACAGTGTTTAGATCTGCTTAACAATCTCCCCCCCTTCTTGAAAGGGGGGGGGGGTGATTCTTTAGTAGGTACAATAGGGGGGGGGGTGATTCTTTAGTAGTTACAATAGGGGGGGGGGGTGATTCTTTAGTAGGTACAATATCGGGGTGGAGAGATTGTCAAGTAGATCCCAGTGTTTTTCTCATAGAATATAACGCTGTTTTTGTTTCGTTCAAACGCCGAAAGTTGATTGACCTCTGTATAGCCTCGTCCGCAAGCCGGTCAACCTTACTGCTACTCTTAAAGACAAAATGGTTGAGTAGCTCCAGAGCACCAGGCTCAGAATGACTGTGTTTCACCAGGCGCCCCTGAAAAGTTCATGTTTTTATTTTTAAAGGGTTTCGTTCTTTTTAGACTGCCGACTGACGTCAAAACTATAAGGAATGGAAACTGGCGCGAAAAAAGCTCTTGAGCATGGGCACAGAAATCGTTTAGGCAAACGCGTTTTTGTATATTATAGTGTGAAGTGGAGAAACAGTTAGGTCAACAAATGAAAACTCGAAAAAATGACCACTTTTTCTTATGTCCCTTTTTATAGGATTTTATTTGTAAGGTTAGAAAAGTACTTTTTGGGTACAATTTTTCTACGACGTTTTTACCCGTATAAAGAGTCGTCATGTAATCATTCTTTTCCAACTACTGTTCTGCAGGTATTTCGACAGAGTTGAAGCTTTACATAACCAGGCTATGCTCACTGGCCTAGAAGATGAAGTTTTGTCATCCATCGGACTGTTCAGGATCTGGGCTAGGGGTGACGAGTCATACCCACTTCCTATTGTGGGTAACTAACTCAAACTGCATTTTTTTACTTTTCAACCCCCCCCCCCTTTCTTCGTCTTCAGTCATCGAATTGTTGTTGAAATGAAATCAAGATTTGAAGTTTTTCTTTTAAGCTCCGTTAATCGGTAAGTTATACGCTAGAAAAAATAGTGCTCTCGTCAACAAATTGAAGATTTTATCATTAAACACATTGTTTGTAAGCGCAGAATGTTTTCAACTCATTTGGTAAAACCCACATTTTTTCGCAGAGCTTAGTTTTTTCCGCTAAAAGACTGCAATGAAAAAATCAGCAATGAAAATCAAAGAAAGGGATCCTTATCGCAATTACATGTTTGAATGAAACAAGAAAAACATTTTCGGTCTCAAAGAGTTATTTTATTTAATTTGTATAAAAATGATGCAAAAAAAACGAAGCAAGTTTTTAGTTTGTTGTTTCATCTTCTTATTTTTTGTTTGTGTGTAATTCATATTTTGTGTTAAACGTTAAATAAGCGCAACCAAACCAAACAGTTTTAAGTTTTTTTTTTCAAAATATGTTTGGCAACTTGGCACAGGTTTGGAAATATCATCTTTTTCCAAAATGCGATTTTTAAAATTTCCACCTCATTACCACTGCAATCCGACTCACTTTTCTTGTGTTGACTTAATATCAATTACTCCGGACGAGAACTAAATCGTCTTGTTTTTAAAAAAAAAGCTGAAAAAAAACAGCCAACTTGAGTAAAAAACATATGACCTTACTACAGAACTTATTAACGAAAAAGTATAGTCCCGCGGGTGCTAGGGATTTTAGCAGACCGGTTTTTTGGCAGACTCAGAACAATTATAAAGTGTGATAGCTAACTTCAAACGCGGCATTGGCGATTAGCGACCGCTTGACTCGCTGCGCTTAGATGGGGGCGTTCAACGGTGCCGAAGTACAACAGTGCCGAAAAAGGCGGGAAAATTTCAGAATAATTTACACGCATTTTCTAAAGAGCGGGAAATTTCTGGCGCTAATTAACAAAGAAAATCACTCCAATTTTGGCGCCAAAATGTCTGCAACATCAAATTAAAGAATTATGTTGGCGCCAAAACGTCTAAATGGCAAGCTTTCCCTCCCAAAATCTTTAATTGCCAATTAAGATTGTAAACAATCTCTGTTTAATTTTTGATTGCCGCACTTAATATGTTGAAATTTGTTCAAATTTTTGGCACTGTTGAACACAGTTTTCATTTTCGGCACTGTTGTACTTCGGCATCGGCACTGTTGAACTGCCCCGCATCGGTTCAACGCAAAGATTATCTGTTTATTTAGACTGTTGTGTTTTTGAAGTGGATATTTTTGTTGACAAATCGTGAGATAATTGACTTAATTGGGGAAGCTTGGCCCCAAACTGAACGTCTTTTTGAGTCTGTCAAACAATCGGGGGAAGGGGGGGGGTTTCAACAGTGCCGAAAAAGGCGGGAAAATTTCAGAAAATTTGCAATTTAAACGTTTTCGCGCCAAAATAATTGTTTAATTTGCTGTTGCAGACATTTTGGCGCCAAAATTGGAGTGATTTTCTTTGATAATTAGCGTCAGTAATTTCCCGCTCTTTGGAAAATGCGAGTAAGTTACTCGCATTTTCCAAAGAGCGGGAAATTACTGACGCTAATTACTAAAGAAAATCACTCCAATTTCGGCGCCAAAATGTCTGCAACAGCAGATTGAACAATTATTTTGGCGCCAAAACGTTTAAATTGCAAATATTATCTCCCAAAATGTTTAATTACCACTTAAGATTGTAAACGATTAATGTTTTATTTTTGATTGCCGCACTTATTATGTTGAAATTTGTTCAAATTTTCGGCACTGTTGAACAAAGTTTTCATTTTCGGCACTGTTGAACAAAGTTTTCATTTTCGACACTGTTGTACTTCGGCACTGTTGTACTGCCCCCAAACAACCATGCATCACTTTATTAGCTTGGTCTGCCAAAAGACATTTTTCATTTTTTATGCTAAAGATTGGTCTGCTAAACGATCGATCCCCAGCCCCGCCGCACTGTTTGTTGTGTTCTGATGAGGGTTGGTGTTATAGTCTACAAGGGTAGGGGGCTTTAATAAGAAAGACCAAAGATGTCTTTTTGATGTGAACTTGACGCCTTTAAAAGAGACTTCATCATTTATTTTTTCTCTAGTCCCAAAATGTACAAACTTTCAAACAAATAGTTTTAAAAAGCGCTATGTCAAATTTTAAGAAAATTGCGAAACTTCGCAGATTTCGTCACTGAGGAGTTCTTTCTCATTATTGTCTTAGCCTCATAGACAGGGGCGGATTTAGGGGGGGCGGGGGGGATCGTACGCCGCCTTCAGGGATTCGACCCCCTGCCGACCCAAAGGGTCCCCCCTTTGATACTTTTTCAGAAATCCAGTTTTGGCCGACTGACCCTAAAATTTTTCTAAAGGCGCCTTTGGCGACAATATATACTAACTTTGAGGGGGAGCGCGCGCCAAAAAAAAACGCGATTTTTTTGTCAAAATTTTCAAAAAGTGCCCAAAAATTTTGCGAAAATAGGGGCAAAACAGTGCGAAAAATCAATTTGGTCGACCTAAAAAAAACAAAAAAAGGTCGTCAAAATTTTGGAAATTTTTTGAAAATCCCCCCCCCCTCGAGAAAATCCTAGATCCGCCCCTGCTCATAGAGATTACAAATTACAAATTTATATTTGTTCACATTGTTTTGTTGCAAAATAAGAATACAAACTTAGCAGGCCTCCGCAAAATACTTTTAGTCTTGATATTTCACCTTGTAAAATCAGCATAAAATTGATGCTTATATTAGGTGGGCTGGAAAAGGAAAAGAGAAGGTTATTGTTTGTTTGTTTTTGTTTGCTTCCCGGGATGACCTCCATAGACCGAAATTGCTAATCATACAATTTCATACACTTAGTCTATGGAAAAATGCTAATCATAAAATTTTCATACATTTTTGCAAAATGAGTTTAATCGAATTTCAAAGGTATTTTATTGTTGTTTTGGTATCGAAATTAGTATCTCTTCATTAAAAAAAGAAAAAAAATATCATATGAAAAAAATGCTAATCATACAATTTCCATATATGGAAATTGTATGATTAGCATTTTAAAAAAAAAAAAATTTTGTGAAAAAAACGCTTTGAACAATCAATTCGACTGCTGGCAAAGCATTTAAGCGTTTTTTGGGCTGCTACAACTGAAAACTTTGACTTTTTTTTATTTTTGTTTTTTGAAAAACAAACACTAGTCATACAATTTTCATATATGAAAATTGCATGACTAGCGTTTTTTTAGAAAAAAAACCAAATTTGAAAAAAGAGTCAAAAACTCCAGATCGTTGATAGGTAAATCAGCACATCAATTTTGAACTTGATGTGAACTGTTTGCAGTGACTCGTTTGTTTAAAATAGACTATAATTATTTGTTTGTTTATTTCAGACACGGAGGTGAAGCTTTGCAAGGTGTGTCTCTTCATGTGCATTCTGATTGGGTCTGCATGTCTCTACTCTGTCTTCTTCCAACTAATCAGCGACGTCTTCACAGAACACGTGGCCTACGAAATATTCATCGGATGGACTTGCGCATTCCAATGTACAAAACACATTCTACCTCATTATATTTTTACGTTGACGGAACTTTGAAAATTGAAAATGTTGAAACTTATAAAGGAACATATTTTGATAGCCAAAACTTCTTATAAAGGACTTCTAATTTAAAAGAACAAAGTTTGATAGAATCAAAACTTTTCAGAGAACCAAAAGAGACATTTAACCTTTCAAATAACAAAAATAAGCAAGATTGGCTTTTGTGGTAAGATTCAAAGAAACCTATCTAAGCTAAACCAATCGAATGGATAAAGTCCATTGTATTAAGTTTTTAACTGGACTTTTTTCCTGCTGTAGCTATTCTGACGCTAGCGGGAACGGCAACCGCTATGCGGTACTTCCAGAAGTCATTCAGCTACGAGACGAGTGGCCTCTCCCTTTTCATGGGTTGGATCGCCTTCTGCATCCAACTGATGCTCATCGTCTGTTGTCTCTTCAAAGTCCTCTTAACTCGCAACAAAGTGAAGGGAATCAGGGCGGAGGAAAAGCGACAGATGCAAGCCTTAACTTGGAACAGACCAAGACCGGTTGACGAAAAACGTAAGAGTTTCCCTTTATTCTTACAAATTTTTTTAACTAAAAGAGAATTGAAAGAACTAAAAAAAATGAAAAGAGGGAATGGGGAAGATTTAGGACTTAAATCTCAAAAATTCTGAAGCTCTGAGTCCACCCCTGTTTGTTAGTGCAAGCTATTTTCTCGCATTTCTTAAAATGTTTTGTTTTTAAAGCTGTTCACAAGCACAAAATAAAGTAAGATTAACAATTTTTCTGGATAATGGTTACGTTTAGTTTCATTATGCTTATCGGTGAGTTTAGTTTGTTTTGGAATTAAGTTTTTTCTATAAACCAAAGCTGACATTGCGCTTTAAATGATCGTTTTTACCCGCTTATTTCATATCACATATTCATAGTTTAATTGAAAAAAAAGTTATTTGGTTTGATTTTCTTTAGTGACTATGCGATCTGCAACATCTGAGAACAGATTGTACCAGCCAGCTCCCGCCCAAAACACCCCGCGATACGCAACTGCGGACCGAGGAGGCTTCCACCGCCCGGGTGTATACAGCCCGCAACAGTTCCGAGACGACTACCCCGCCCCGAGACGAGCCCACTCTTACGACAGCAAACAGTTCGACGGACACCAATCGCCACCGCCGATGACCGCTCGGAACGACCGAAAAGACTCGTACAGGTCCTATGATCAGGGTGATTTACCGAGATATCGCTAAGAATTACGCGAATAACACAACACGAGATCCAGCTAGTTCAAAAAACAATTTGTGAACGGTTTGGAAACAAGAATGGATCACAATAACTGATTTTCTACATTTGAATGACTGGGTATTAACGAACATTTGAAAATTTCATTATTTTTGTGTACATAAATAGAATTATTGATATCAACTGAGATAAGTTAACGATTTCCTTTTTTGTAATTTTATATCTAATAAGCTTTGAAAACTTGACTTAAATAACGAAGACTAATTCAAAGAGTTTCTTAAGAGAGATATTCAAATACTAGACAAAAAGGGCCCAAAAACTTTTAAAACTTTTCATTTCACATAATGATCAGATATTTTAAAACTCAAAAAACAATTTTCGGGAAGCCCTGATTATTTCGATTGCACTTTAAGGCCAAAAAAAGCTTTTTTTAAAAATTGGTAGTTACTAGAATTTTTTTTGGAACAGATAAAATGGAAGTGAATTTGTTTTTTTTTGTTATTTTCTTCGTTTATATCCACCCACGCTCTATTTAAAGTTAAAAAGAAAGCAAATAGTATCACGTATTCTAAAGTTATAACGAAAACATTTGCCTCAATGTTATTTGGAACGATTGAACCGGTCGCTTACCTTTGTTAAGAATAAGCAACATATAGCGCATTAATCATTTCAAATTGGCCAAGTTAGCAATTTATTGCACAAACAATTTCCATCAAAAATCACACAGAGTAGCAATCAGTGGATCAAGTTTATAGATGTCGAGTCTGGTTATTGTATGAATGCCAAGCTTCCCGAGTAACATTATAATTCTTACCATGGTTGTGCAAAATTTAGCAAATTAATTAGGTGTGATCTCAGTATTCGCTAATGAACTGAAGTGAATGCCAATTTTTGTCTTCACAACGATATTTGGATGCACTATTTCAAAAAGACCGTGGTATACTATTTCAAAGATTTCAGACGTGATGCATTTGTATGCCAAAATGTATTTTCTTATATTCCTCATTTGAAAGAAGCAGCAAGCATTGTAAACAAATAATCGCAAAAAAACAAGGGTTGAGTTTTTATTTAGTTAATCATATTTTATATTTCAAAAAATTAATTGTTTTTTACCAGCATCAGTAAAGAAGTTTCAATAAATAGTTCATAAAATAATTACATTTGATCGAAAGCTTCATAATATTATATTTTTTGGAAAACATTGGATAAAAATTCAATCAGATTAAAAATTTGAAAACAAAAATGTGTGGTCTAGCATTGTTTTGTTAGTAATTTAAATTCCAATACAGGCGGCTTTGCAACTAGGGGTTTCTATGTTTGGCTTGAAGTTGATTGAGCTCCAGTCGTGCAATGTGCGAGATTCTAGAGAGTTGCATATACTTTGTTAATTCATCGCCAAGAAAAAACTTTCCAAATTACTTTTGTGGTGGTGTGTACAGGTACTTAGTTTGGCGCAAAACAGCGGTCCACCTATGGTTATTAAAAATCAAATCAAATTCGCAGACCGAGTGTTTTATCCAATGATCTCATCAAAACTGAGAATGGACCTTTGATATGAAAAAAAAGGTGTGATAGTTCCGACTTTTTGAGAAAATATAGAATTTATATGCTTGGGGTGGTTTTTTGTTATTCAAATCAAATTTAGAAAGAAAACTTGATTATCGTGTATATTGATCTGGTAAAAGTTTGCCACGCGAGGGTGCTTGCCACAGCCCTAAATAATGCGGTTGCAGTTACTCGATTAAAACTAGATAGTCGTAATCCGCAAACTAACTACTTCCGACGAAGTGGCAAACTATCTTGCAATCATAATCGTTCCAAAACATTTGAGGCAAACTAATTGATCGTCTTATTTCGACTCATTTTTTTGCGCTTTATGTATGATATTTGCAGTCTGCATATATTATTTTTATTAAAACAAAATTTAACAAAATATAATTGGGACCGGTAAAGAGGCAGTCGAAACATGCACTGATGGATGATCAATTTTTTACTGTGAAAATATGATTGATGAAAGTACTCGTTATTAAACTGAGTAAATTGTTGGATACCGAGTGCCCGCTCCGTCAAAACTTTAGGATGCCATCAAAATTTTTCGATGAAGTACCTGATGTACCAACTTGATTCATTCCAGACATAATGCATTCAACTGCGAGAGAGTAATTTTCCACATATTTCAAACCACTTAAGTTTTGCGGTTACTTCTGAAAACAAGTATGAAAAACCAAAAGAGCAGACAACTAGAAACTTATAATTTCTTGTATCTATCTATTTTTTAGAATTATCAATTTTGAATTGTTTTAAAGACCAATCAGCCTACAAAACAGTTTTGACTCGTAAATTTTTCGAAAGTTTATCTACCTTTAGGACATTTGATTAAAAACTAATGATTTTTTTTTGATAACTTGCATTTTTGAAACTGAAATCCAAGTGGGTCTTTCGGGTATTGTGACATTTGATGTTATTTTGCAATGCAATTGGAAATTGAAAATACAAGAAATTAAAATGAAAACATATAAAAATGGACAGGGACAAATTTATTTGGAGCGTTAACATTTTGAAATAAATTTTGCAGAAGGAAAACAAGGAACCACACAATAGAAATAGTTCGAAATCGTTCATAGTCAATTTAATTGTTAAAAACAAGGAAGATATCCAAAAATTACTATTAATCACATCAATGACTACACTACATAGCTAAACTGTATAACTAATCACTGACTACATAGCTAGACGAAACGTATTATATTTCGCGTTCCTTATAATTTTATTTAAAAAAGGATTATTTCAGGGGAAAACGTAAAAACGTACAAAAATTGTCTGCAAAAAACAGGTTCGCAAAAAATCATTTTATTACTGTACCGCACAGGGTACTCTTGTTTGTAAAACAATGAGTAAAATGATGGATAAAACTCATTTTGAAAACTAAGTTTTAATTCTACTTCAATTCGAAAAAGATTCATGAATAACCAACAGAGCAGACAGTTGTATAAATTTTTTATCATTCTCATTTTTTAACCATCAAATGTTATGAAGCTCGATCGCGTGACAAAATAGGTTCAAAAGATTACTTTTAAAAAATATCTAGTTTCAGCAAACACGACATGAACAAAAGTGCTTTTTTTGCTGCAAAAATGAAATTTTAAAATCGTGTCATAGTTCAATTTTGATATTAACTCTGCTATACGTAAAGAGAATCACAGAAATTTTTTTTCTTCAAATTTTTACAAAAGATTGAGCTAACTGTAAGGTTTTTTCTATCATGTCAAATTTGGCTCTCTAACAAGGAAAGAACAATCGCGACAAAAAAAATACAGAAAATGGTTTTCTCTCAAAATATTGTCTAACAATATAAACCTTTTACAGATACAATCCTCATAACAAACATAACACGTAACATCATAGGAGTTCTGTTGTTACTAAATATATACCAACAACTCAAACGTTAAATAGTATTTAACAGTTTAAAGATAAAAACACCCCAAAAATTAATACTTCATCAACACTTTTTCGAATACTTCAAAAACAACCAGCATCTTTTCAAGATTTTCTCACATTTAAGATAAAAGAAGAAACCATGTAAAACCATTAACTGTTTACATGTATAAAATTTCAATATCTCGCATCCAACAGTGCATCAATGATCAAAATCCTTGAAGACTATACATGTCTGACCTTGCATTTCGTCTGATTCAAAAAAAATATTTTCGCGTAATAATATCATCAAATATTATGCATTAAAAATAAAGGTAACATCGAATAACACGTATACAACAAATCATTTTTTAAGGACTTCTAGGAGAATACTGTGAATCAAACATCACACTAGATCCGCTTACAAAAAGAGCATATAGAGTAAAAATTATATAAAGGCTTTTTCATATTTGTCAATAAACAAAATTATATGAAGTATTATGCATAAACAAAAAAAATCACATAAAAAGTTGATGCCACAAAAAAATGATGATAAAAAAATCTTACCCTGTTACATCTTCTTCCATCAAAACCAGTCACAAATTTTAAGAAACAATGCGCAACTAAAATAACGATAAACTTATAAGATGAAAAAAAAGACTTTCAGATATTTTTGATCAAAAGGAAATATTTTCAATAGTAATTCAAGACAAACAACCAAAATGCAAAAAAAAAAATTAAACCCAGTTATCGTATTGGCAAAAGGAGAGTCACTAAAGATAGTACTATACGCTAGATATCTAAACTCTTTCCTTGACGAATCCAATTGAAAGTGGTCAACTGAAACGATACAAGTAGTTTTCACAAAGTTTAATGGATAGTACTACAACACAGACGACATGAACAGCTCATATAATGAAAAACCTCTGAATGAACAACCGTTACGATTAACACAATTCGTCAAAAAGATCCTACCAGAATTTAATAGATTGTTTTATGGAATATCCATACGACCAGCCGTTTTTAGCCTTTATGAGTACAAACTTTCGACCATTAAATTTAAGTAAAAAGCAGTAACATATCTAGACGATGTTTTCATTCAATTTCAAACAAACGCAAACCAATAGAACAATAAACCAAACGCATCCACCAGTAGAACAATAATCAAACTACACGAAAAATTTATATGTATGACTTTGAATTCTGTCTGATTCATATTTTTTGTGTAACAATGTTAGCATTATCAAAATCAGATAAAACAATTAAGGATCAATATCTAATAACACGCTTACAACAATTCATCATACAAAATATCCCAATCTCATTAGGACTTCTAGGATACTCTCAATCAAATATCGTACTACATTCGCCTACAGAAACATACCATGAGTAAGTTAAATATTAAAACCTTTACAGGTTTGTCAGTCTACTTTAATAAACGAGTATTGGCTTAAGCAACCTTATCTATGACCAAAAATGGAAAATAGGTTGCTTTAATAAAAAGATCTTATTTCGAACCCATTTTTCAAATTCAAATTACGCAGCAGAAAAACAAAAACTTTAAGCTATGCTTTGCTTTCAACAGTCGCAGGTATATCAAAACGAATTTAAAAGAAAAGTTATTTTATGATTAAATTTATCGAAGGTATAAGCCACACAAAATTTCGATCAAGAAAAATTTGTAGTTAATCTTGAAAAAAATTAAGTTTTCCACCAGTAAATAAAGATCAAGAACCAAAATGCATTACAATTATAAACCTAGTTCTTATATTAGCAAAAAAGAGTCACTAAACATAGTAATCGACGCTATATATCTAACTTCAATCATTGGTAAACACATTTGTAACTGGCCAAATGATTAAATCTAAGTAATTCGCACAAATGACAATACTGAGAACAACAGTTTTTTTTTCAAAATTCATGGGTGAAAAGTTTCGACCACTAATTTTAAGCAATTTGTAATTATATGCATAACAACGTTTTCCTTCAATCACAGACAGAAACAAGAATGTATACAGTTTAGAAAATTACCAGCATACCTTACAAATAGAAAACTTGAAAACAGACGAAATTCACATTTTTTCTAAACCAGAGTTAATTTTTAGTAAAATTTACAAAAAGAAAAACAATAAGCTCCTTGAAATTTAGAATTAAAGCAATTTTGAAATTACAACCATGATCAAATAAAAAAAATTTAAAAGTTTCTTGGCATATTAAATTTCGTAAGTAGTTGTGTATGCAAAATGCAACTATATCTAAGACATTTAGAAAAGTTTACGCCATCAAAACAATTTCGAACTGCAAATTGAACACCAAAAAAGTTCTCAAGAAATAACAAACTCTTTGTGAACAAATATCAAAAACAGTTTTGGACCCAAATCAAACATTTCATAATTTGCTTGACGCCTTCAGTTTTGGTTTAGGCGCAGCACTTTTACAATCACATCCACGAACAATTAAAGCAGATTTAGGAATCTTTACACTAATGACAACTGTAGAATATGAATTTCACAAATAATATCAAAATGTCCAACAGTTTTATTTATGTACTACAAACCCATAATAATTCTCTTTACACAAAAAAACTGATCCAAATCATAAAGTATATATATTTCAACTGGTTTCAAAAAAATTCTCATATCTCCCTATAATTGGGACAGGAGGAAAAACCTTGAAATTCCAGACACACAAGGATAAAATACACCACCAGAAATTATAACACGATAAACTATGGTTGAAATTCCACATAATGTGAATTTTTTTGTGCCAAAAATGAAATGTCACCACGATTAGAATGTTATTACAAAGACAAAATTGTTCCAGACGCGAAAAACATAAACAATTTAGAAACTTTTTTACTCTAACTGGAATGCCAAAACAACCATTACCAAATAAACCTAACCGCTACAAACACATTTAAAACTACACAACGTTCTTTATGGATTAAAAATAACGTAAGAATGAAAAATCATCAAGCAATCCCACAAAAGGAGAAAAAATTTCCATTGGTACAAGAAGAAGACCTATTAAATCTTGCAGTGCCAATAGTTACAGATGAAGAAAAAAAGAATCAATAAAAATTTCTATTTGGAGACTCCGTCGATAATATTTTTTTCACAAATTCCGAAACGCAAAACTTTTACGATGTACACTCCAACTGACAACCACTTTACTTCAAAAATATCAAAACTTAGGCCCTGTTATCAGACAAATGGAAACATGGCATAAATACAAAAACAAAGCCTATCAAAGCTGATTTTACTATAATGGGGAAAAAAACCGTTCTACAATAATTCCGAACCATCAATAAAACCTCCATTAATGGAAACACACAAAATTTAGATTTATAATATCCCGAAACTAAAGTACACTGTTTATCATTGAGGTCAAAAAGAAGCTTTTTATAAAACCCACCCTTTAAATATTGAAGAACATATTGTTTCAGCAAAATTATATGATGATTTCATACAAATGATTTAGTTCCCGATTGCACCAATTTGGATTAAAGTACTTTGTAATGACTTTCTTACATGTCAAATAATCAAACACTTTCCTGATCAAAACTAAAAATCTGAGAAACGAGAATTTTAATAACAAAGACTATATATTTCAATCGCCGAAAGTTATTCGACACGAAAGGCTTATATCACCATCCCCGACGGCAATTCTTTTACTTTGGTAATTGTAGCCGCTTTACACACAATGTAGCTTTAAACCCAGTCCCACTTGTATTGCTTATTGTATATGAACAACACTTTATGAGCATATCTAAGTATCTAAGTTCTGATGACCTGAAATCCTTGGAACAGATAATGGCACTGGAATAATAAACAAAGAAAATATAACGATATGCCACTTATAAAATTCAAAACTTGAACAGAAAAATTCACAAGATACAGGGATAATTGGACATGTCGTTGGCATAAATCGTTCATTACATGAGTATTTGAGATGTTTTATAAACGAAAATGACAAAAAACACGGAATCGTCAAAGCATACAATTCACAAATTACTGCAAGTTTTGATTTTTAATTTATTACCATGCGAACTGGTTTTCAAACCAAAACATTGTAGACCAAAAGTCTTCACTGCAAATGCATCCAAAAATACACAAGGATATTGGAAACTATCAAGAGATTCAGTATGTTATAATTTAACAACTCATAAACACTATGACGAAAAATTTAGCTAAACTCGAAACTTAGCCCATGGTACTTATATCGAATGTGTTGTAAATAAAAATAAAAAGCATATTGAAATATTTGAAAGATAAAGCCAGAAGACAACTTTAATTCCCTAACATTAGTTTTTCCATCCATAAAGGAATGTCGAAAAAACTCAACAACTCTAAAAAGGTTCTTACCTGAACAGCCAACTGAAATTACATTGAAGTTTTGTGATCTAGTTAAAGAAAAATTAATTAACATCGAAATAATCTCTTACCCTACCATCCAAAAAATACGCTTTTATAACTTCACATCATTGAAGCATCATCGGAAACAAATTAACAAATAAAACAAACTTCTCCCAAAAACCAACCAAACTAGAACAAAACAAAAAATTAACCACACAAAAAGAAAACAAATGAAAAAATGAAACAAACCTCCCGAAAACCAACTAAACTAGAACAAAACCAAAAATTAACCACACAAAAAGAAAACTACAACACTCATAGACTGAACCCATCAATGCAAGAAAAAACCAAAATTTGCGAGAAAAAAACTCAAACCAGAAACAAAAGAAAAATATACACTTCTTCAACCTACATATCCAACCTAGAAAAACAGTCAAGCACTCTTTCCAAAGTCGAAAGTTTTGAAAAGCGAAAAAATCCACGACACATCTAGAGAAAAAAGATAGAAAATATTTCTCATATAGTTGATATTCAAATAAATATTAAAACCTTATTAAAAATTCTCATGGTTCAATACAATTTTTCTAATTGAATATATTGAAACATTAAACAGTTCCTCTTCTCATTTGATATTTGATAGAAATTCAGAAAAAGATTCGGATCACTCACAGCATAGATTTTTCTAACAAATTTTCCTTGACCGCCACCGCTCGTTTCAAAAACTCCATATTATTTGAAACTAGAACTATAACTCCAACCCTTAAAACTACAGATCAACACTAAACCTATGATTCATATATGATGACAAAAAGAAAAAAATTAAAATATCATGTCAAATTTAAATTCCTCCGAACCAGCCTCAGAAAAACCAACAAAGTAGTGTAAATTCTACTTCTAAAACTTTCAAAAAACATTGCCGAATTAGCTTCAACTAAAATATTATCAAAATATCTTTGCCTTAAACCAAGATATCTCACAAAAACCACTGTTGAACCATTGAAAAAACAAGAAGCTTTAAACTAATGCCAAAACCTTCTGAATATCCATTACCACTACCTATCAATTTCAAACCACCTCATTGAAACCCAATAAATAAACTCAATTTGCCTCAGGGAAATTAAGGTTCTTAGGTCTTCTCGGGTAAATCAAATTGTCTACTGAACGAAACATCCTCTGTATCGACTCCTCTTGGAATCTCAGTTTCGTTGTTGAAAATTTTATAAATCTTTCCATTTTTCTTTTTATTCATACTCTAGATCTTTTTATAGTGAATTTTTGAATCTTTTGAAAAAGTTTTCAATTTTTTGTTATTTTTTTACAATATTTATAGATTACCAAAATCATTGACTACCTTACCAGGTGAGATTATACCGTAAAAATAAATTTCTTTGAAACTGTGAGCTATCTTAATGAAAAAGAACTATTAATTCTTTTTACACTATTCCTAATCCTAATAGCATCTTTAAACCTATATTTTTTCAGTTTTTGGGAAAAACATTAGTTGTATTTGAAATAGCCATCATCATGCTTTTGTTTTTTTTTCAAAGACTACAACCAAAAAACGTTTAACTCATAAAACAGAAGCTCAACAAAAATCAAAATTCAAAACTGCTGGTCACAATTTCAACCCAAACGTCCACCTTCCAAACAATCCAGTTACAGATACACCTGAAACTCTATCAGATACATCATCATCTTCTCTTCCGTCAACACTATCTCTAGATTCCGCACCTTCTGTTTCAAATAATATCAAAATGCAAAAAGTTCCCACCACAACTACAACAAACTCTAAATAAAATTTATCAGGAAATGCAAATTACAAACAGGTCATTAAGACGTGACTGGAACTCCTCTAAGCAGACACAATTCGGGTATCAAACAAGCTTATAGTTGGTCAATAAAACTATAGACATATAGACATAAAACTCATCAACACATGCAAGATCATAAATTGCAATAATTAGCACTACAAGAAAAAACATATTTTGATTCAAAATCACAACAAAAAAAAAACGTTACACACCATCTACCCTCACTCTCTCAACCAGATATAAGAGTGCAAACACTAATTACCTCTTTCATTTGTTCCGAATAAATAAACAAAAACGATAAATACACCATAAAACAATATGTTATACTTCTTTTTACAATCCACTTTGAGGATATTTGTACACATTTAAGTTTTTTTAAAAAAAAAGTCTCTTTTACCTTGTAGCAAACTCAAAATCAAAACCTACAGACAACCCATCACCACGAACAGGACTACAAGATCTTTGAGTAACGCATCAGGATTGTGAAGGCGACCAAAAAAATGTTAATTAAAAAATCAATAAATCAATTCGAATGAGAACCACAAGCAATATAAATAAAAAATGCAATCGCAACCCTCTAATAAGAAGCCACATCTACATCACTTGTAGACTGGAATTTCATAGAAAAAGTTCAGAAAAGAAAATACATTGATTACAAGTATGAAACGAAAAAAAAAATTGACTCGAGCACGAATCATACTAACAAAGCAAAATTGAATGTCTTTTAGATCTCAACCATGACAATTAGGAACACCGATTACAACACGCCTTAATGTAGTTTAAAAATAGAAAAGTAGAAACCTTGAAAATTTTCACAGTTTCCCAAATTCAAAACAACAACAAACAACAACAATTACAAAACAGCCAATAATTGATACAGTTGGAAAATAAATATCCCTACCACGGCATAACTGAAAACTAGTCTAGATCTTTACGATAAAATTTGAATGACTCGCATTGGTTTCATCGATCCCTCAAAATTTAAAGGTAGTAAAAATTACAGGATATCAAAAATAAGGTTTTTCGATTAGAAAATACACTAAGAGCAAATTCAACTCACATAAGAATTGAAGCATAACACAATTATTTATCAAAAAGTTCGTTTACAAAGTAAAAATGATCAATGGTGTTGTGATTTGACTCGCCCACAAGTAAAAATTGTTTGGTTTCCCGAAGGTACTTGGAAAACCGCTCAAGTAGCAAAAATTCAAGCACAAATGATGAGTTTTGATCAAATTTTTAAATGAAATAAATCAATACTATTTAATAAATTAAACAAACACAAAAGAAAAATTCAAGGCGATCCTTATCAAAAAAATCACAAAATAGCCACAAGATAGTAGAAATTAATCCCAAAAAAGATAAATATTACATGTGAACATCATACCGTAGATTTATGCCAGCACTAAGGAAGTTTTCATTAAAAGTATTCGCGCAATACCTAGAAATCCAAATTTTGATTTCCGCTCAATTGTTATATACTCAAAAACAGACATTGAATATATTTTTTGAACACAACCGTTAGAAAAACTACGCACAAAATTGAATACAATCCAACGTCATTCAATAGATCAAACTTCCGAAAACTAGCTGAAGCAGCAGGATTTCCAGACATCTTCACAAAAATTTACAATGGATAATTTAAAGATATCAAAAAACATTTATATGCGTTCATTGATTTTCACTTCCTAAAGTGATATATAATACCTGTGCCAGCCATACACAAGTTAATCGACGAGCGAATGTAGCCCGAATACTCTTCGCAGGTTTTTTTTTAGAAAATTTTCAACTTCTCTGAATGAAATCTTACTAGACGCACAAATCAATTAATACAGTGAAAAAAAAGGTAGAAAACCCAGTACAAATGACGAACCATAAAACACAACACATACACTAACAGCACCATTATATATACATAGGTTAGAAAATCTAAATCAGTTACAAATTTTAAATCTAAAAAAGAGAGGAAAAACTTTTCCCTAAGAACACAATATAATCATAAACATGACAAAATTGGATCCAAGTTGCTCATATCATAAATCACCCACCAATTACGTAGAATGTATACAAGAAGATATTTGAACAACCTCATAATTAGTTTTTAATTAAGTTTTTTTTTCTCAAAAGGACAATGGTCTTAGCCAACGAGCAGCCGACAATTTGGATCCCTCAATCAATCTTTTTCTGACCCTCCTGTGTTTCGCCACTTAAGTGATCCGATGATAACCCACAACTAACAGAGAAAACTTTCATAAAGTCAGACTACGTTTTTGACATCCAACGCACTGGAAATCAAGTGGATCACGTCATTGACCACGCAAAAAAAAGCTTACGAATCGCGTTTAGTCTGCTGTGATAAATTTTAACTAACCTTAAATTAGTTTTTAGTCCCATAAAACTCACAATTAAGCAATATACCGATATATTGAATGCAATAAATTTATAAAACAATGCAATAAGTCATACAATTGAGTCGTAAATTACTCCTTATGAGTGAGTTTTTTATTCCTCCTCAAATCGTTGGTCCAGTGTCTACTTTTGAATAACCTGTTTAAACTTTTTGATAAATTTGCATAACATTTTATAATAAATAAGTGGAATTCAAGTATTCAAATATCGCAAACTGCTGATAACAACAGTAACCAGCTTTCATAGCTTTCAGACTTTCCTTTCGCCCTACCCAACGCAGCTTAACAACCAACGCATCTTATTTAACACCACCTAACTAACACACCATTTGACCTAACTACCAACTAACTACCAACATGTTGAAACCAAACCCCCATTTTAACTGAGACCACATGCAACTTTAGTAAGCTCAAGATTTCAAGATTAACACAAACCACAGCTAAACCATTTCCAAAATATGGGCTCAACCACAAAAAACAATTGACAAAACACCAAGTATATGAAAAGAAAAAATTATAATCAATAGAATCCTTTACTCAAAAAACCAATTCAGTTATACTCGGACACTCAGACACATTGCTCACTGTTTTTGCTAGGAGTGGCTTCAGCTTGAGCAACTCTTTAAAAAACCAAAATAAGATCAAAGCTTCTGCAAGAACAACTCACTAATTCGTTGGTTAAACTGAAATAAAAAAAAATTAATTAAAAAACTTGTAAAAAGTTTTGTAGCCTTCAATTTACGAGCAGCAAAAGACAGATGATGACAATTCGACTTTGGAATGGCAAATTCATTGGTTTTGCTTGCCGCACTATCAACCATCTCTGGAGACAAAATATGGAATTGACAAACGAAGAAAAGATATCCATTCAAACAGAACAATGATCAAATCGTCGTCAAGCTCTAAATACGTACGTGTCTCTTTTCACTTGACACTTCTCTCAGAAAAGCCAACCTTTCATCTTCCACGTAGTATCGCTCGAACTTTGAACTCGACTTCCTACAATCACTTTTCTGCACATCACTTCAACGTCTTCGGATCCACGTTAAATCCTCATCATCATATGTGTTTTGCAGGCACTAAAAGCAACTCTCCTACAAACTCAGAAAACATTACCATATGAAAGAGCTCAGAAGTTCAAGACTTCTCTAGACCCTGGATGGGTGGAACCAGATTGAAACTAGGTGGTCAAATTTTTATTTTGTTTCCGTGTAAAATATTTATACTAACAAATCATGATCCATGTCTAAATCTTACTCTAAATTTGTGAACTTAAAACCCTAATGGTTCAGTGAACTGATAATAAAATTTGAAATCAGTTGCTTTCCTCTCTCCTCTAACTTCGCAGTAAACCAGTACTTCTCCAGATCTATTGATAGTAGAAAAAAAAGTAAGAATAGGATTGGTATTAGACTAAGGAGTTTCAAGAACCTATCCAAACAAAAATAGATAACAATTCTAGCATATGGTGTACATTATTCAAAAATACTCTATGAGAAGGCCACCCTTGACGTAAACCTAAAATCCAGACTAATTTCCAAAATCCAACCTGAATTATTGGAAATTTCATGAATAAGATGATATCTGTTCTTTTATTTTGGTAACTGAGATCAAATTCTTCTGACTGTTGTTAATACAGAAATAAAGAATTTCTGGGTCGGCCTTGCTTTTTTCAACAACGTTTGCACTCAATTGATTACCATACTGAAATTTTCATTCGTTGTTTTGTCGAAACACAAATGTTGGTAGTTTGTTTAGTTGGTCAAATATCAACTCATGCCGCTCAATCGTGTGGCGGTTTATTTGATTGTAAAACATATGTTACTGCTTTGTGCTAGGTTAGAGTTTTAGAATGTTGGATAGTTTTTTTCAAAAAAAGTTTTTGTTGATTATTTCGAAAGAGTAGTACACAATGGAAAGAGTAGTACACAAATTTGAAAGATTTTTTCTCAGGGTGGTTATAAAATAATGTTCGAGGATATCTAAAGAGCCTGCTCAGGGCGTTTTTAATGTTTCTTTCCTGAAAAGTGGCTGTTTTTATTTCATTATTCTTGGTTCATTTCCTCAATCCTTGTAGTCATTTAAACATATTTGCACCAAGAATTTGATGAAAAATTTAAAATTGGATTAGTTCTTTTTGTTCCTACTTTTGTAACGAAAGTAACGGAATATTTCTGCTCGGGGTGGGTTTTTTTTCTTCAGACAATTTCGAATTTTTAACTAGCAGTTGAGCACCGTTAATCACAGCACAGCATATATTTGGTAATTGCAGTCATTTAGCAGCGAGGACTGAGGAGCAGTGGTTAAAGCGCTCGACTTCTACGCGACAGATGCCGGATTCGATTCCGGAAGTGACGAAAACTTCCAGAAAAACTTTGAAAGCTTATCACAACAGAAGTGATATTCTTCGCTGCAATCATCTATCTCAGTCAGTTTAGCTTAGTGGTTCACGGCAGTACTGACAAAGGGCAACCCCCAAGATCGAACCCCGCTTCCCCTGGGTTTAGAGAAAAGCTTGAACCTACCGGTTTTCGGATTTTTCTTCCAGTATCAACTTTTTTCCTTCTTCTTCTATTAACCCAAACATGTCTTGCAAGTCGTGCGAGCACCCTATCACCTTCGACAATAATGTTTTCTGCTGCCTGGTTAGCAATACAACCCTACACTGGACACCTAACTGTACTGGATTCTCTGCGACTTTACTCCGCGAGCTGAAAGGTGTTAAAAACTACTATTTGACGCTATGCTCGACATGTGCAGAGGAAAAAGAGACTGGGTCATTGCGAAATGCAATGAACAAAAAACTGAAGACAGTATTATCCAAGAAGAGTTTAAGTTTACCTCTCAGATGAATCCCATTCACGAAGCAACCGCGGCCCTATCCGAATCAATGAAACAATCAGTGCCAGCCAATAATCCAGAACCTAAAGCAAGAAGAACACACGAACAAAACCAACGCCCTGCTCAAATCGAAATGCTTAGAATCCAACTAAGAGGCATTCCCGAATCAACTGAAGCTGACCAAAGAAAGAAACTCGAAAGCGATCTTGCGGAAGTCAAGAAAGCCTTCACTTTTAACGGAGTGCAATGCACAGTAACCGACACAGTGAGGTTGGGTAAACCCGTCAAAAACAAAACACGGACAATCATCGCAAGAGCTTCGCAAATATGGGAGAAACGATTGATTCTTTTCTCCCTTGCTAAACTCAAAGACTACCCCAGTGCAGTCTATACCGGCCCCAATTTAACTCGGGAAAAAGCTGCAAAAGAGAATGAACGCTTGAAAAGACGAAAAGAACTGATCGACAACGGAATCAACCAAAAAATTTTGACATAAGAGACTTCAAACTACAAATACGGAAAAACAAAGAGTGGCATGACATGGATGAACGTAACGACGATGATGTGAGCGAAACATCTGAGCTATGACTACCTCAAAACTTTTTCAAAATACTGACATTTAATGTCAGAAGCCTTCTTGATATCAGTAGGCGTCTATGTTTCTCAAATACAATTGCCACAGTCGGCGCTCATTACGTTCTGTGCATCACAGAGACTTGGTTCACGGAACAAGTCCACATCAGCTCCTTATTCCAACAAAACTTTACCACATACCGGAATGGCCTTCCATCTAAACATTGCAATGCCTCACACGGTGGTGTCCTGATTGCGATCAAAAACTTTAAAACAGCCCCTATCGACCTTGAAAACCTGAAAGATTGTGTCGCCGCAGAAATCTTCCTCGGTGATTCCTCAATCATATTATGTTGTCTAACTACTGTCCCCTGGCCAGCAGCTCTTATCGATGGAGTGCTAAGAAGATCAGCGAGTTGCTGAATACCCTCAGCATCTGCCAGAAACAGAAAAAAAACCGACAGCGTTATTATTTCCGGAGACATTAACTTCAACAAAACTGACCGGAACACTATGTTCTCCACAAACGAAATAGAGTCAAAAGTTCTAGACCACTTTGTTTCCTCAAGTTATCAACAGATGCTCCCAATGTCCCAGCTCGACCTATTCCTCTGCAACAACCCGAACATGGTGTCGCATTCATATGTTGACCCATCCACTCATGAAAAATACTCGCAATCTGGCAGATTATTATCAGACCACAAAGTTTTTACAACGGTGATTGAGCACGTGTGGAGCAGCGACCATACGAGAACAAATATTCCACAAAAGTTCGCAATCTTCAACTTCTCCAAATCAGACATTGAGTCCCTACAATTAGACATTCAAGAAAATCATTTCTGGAGTGAAGCCTACAGCTATAGCAACGTGGACGTGCTATTAGATACATGGTAAACCTGGATGTACCAAAAATGTTGCAAGTTTGTTCCAAGAATCACAAAACTCAGATGAAAACTCCCTCCTTGGATTTCAAATGAAACCTCGAATCTTATCAAACACAAAGCCACTGCTGAAAAACGGCACAGTCGAAAACCAACAGACAGTAGCAAACTCAAAATTGCCAGTAACAACTGGCTATCCGCGAAGGTTCCCTAGCAGACCAAGCAAACTTTGAAATGAAACTAGCTGGTCAACGAAACTTCTCAGAAATTCAGAATTACTACAGATCTTTGAGGAAAAGTGGTGGAATTCCGAGCTGTGTAAACCTCAAAAGTGAAACAGCAACAGACAATGATTCGAAAGCAAAATTATTCAAAAACTTTTTCAGCAGTGTTCACAACAGAAAGAGTGCCTCCACAGTCAATGAGATCGCAGCAGACCATGTTCCAAAGTTGTCCAAAGTAAGAATTGAAACAAACAACATCCGAGAACTAATGGTGAAGCTCAAAGAAGGAAAAGCTTGTGGACCGGACGGACTACCAAATAAAGTCCTCAAAAACTCTCAGCAGAGCTAGCTCTATCAGTCGCATCACTATTCAACGCGTTTCAAAATAAAGGAGAATACCCTTCTGCGTGGAAGCGTGGCTCGTCTTTTCCGATCTTCAAAAAAAAAAGATAAGAGAAATGTAGAGAACTACAGACCAATTACTCTCCTCAGTGTTCTATCGAAAGTGTTTGAAAGGTACATTTTCAATCAATTGTATGAATATGTTCGGCCATATCTTAGCAATTGCCGATTCGGTTTTCGCGCCAAACGCGCGGCTGTTCTACAACTGCTTACCTTCGTCGATGAAATTTACTCCTCTCTTGATGATGCCAAAGTGGAACAACTCCATGCCTGCTACATTGATTTTGAAAAAGCGTTCGATAAAGTCTGGAATTGGAGGAAGACTCTACAAACTTCTTCAAAGTTATCTCACAGATCGGCGACAGATAACTATTATTGGCAGTGCCATTTCAGGCTCCACGATAAAAACAGGCGGAGTTCCCCAAGGCTCTATTCTGGGCCCTCTTCTCTTCCTCTTTTATATTAACGACCTACCCGATGCTATCTGCTATTCTTCAACATACGCGTTTGCCGATGACTCGAAGTTTCTTTCCAACTCCTGTATTTACCTACAGAGAGAACTCGACAAAGTAAGCGAATGGTATGCAACTAACAAGATGTCGCTTAACTCTTCTAAATGCAAGATACATTCTTTCCGAGGCGAGGGCGCTTTCAGCTAATGTGGCAAAGAACTACAAGCAGAATCAAGTGAAAAAATTTGGGCCTGAACATTTGCAATAATCTAAGTTGTTCACTACATGCTAAAAAAACGCTGGAGCAAAGCAATGAACGCCTCATTCTCGATTAAACGCAACACCTCAGAAAAAGCATCGAGACAAACTAAACTTTCTGTATATTGTGGATACATTGATCCAATACTCACTTATGGTAGCCAAGTGCTCTCCTACAACAAAGGAGACTTGAAAAAACTCGAAAACGTGCAAAGAAGAGCAACAAAATGGATAATGAGCTGTGGAGACACTGTATCTTATTCAAGTCGTCCCGCTACATCCGGCATACTTCCACTCTCTCTCTACACTGAACTGCACGACATTCTTTTGCTTTCACAAATTATCCAAGAAAAATACAACATCAGTAGAGCGAACACCTTAACTTCGCAAATGACACTGGCACACGGCGTGGCGCGTCCAACTACTTCAATATCACCAAAAATTGCCTGAGAAAAACAGATGAAAACTTCTGGATCTGCACTCCTAAACTTGTCAACTACCTGCAAGAGCACGTTTCGTTCTTTGATAGCCCCGACCTGAAGCGACAACTGACTGTTCTCTACTGGTACTACTTTTTTACCCAGTACTCAGAAGTTGACACCTGCTGCTGGCGCATTCTATGCTCCTGCAGCTCGTGTCAACTACACAACAGACAGTTCTTTTTTTAATTGTGTCTTGTCTATGTTATGTTTATTTGTACGGGACACCGACCCCTTGAGCCATAGCTCAAAACCCAATTTTATTATTATGATTATTATTATATCAATCAAACGCTATGTTGTCCTGAGCTTGAATTTGGAAGAATAATTCAACTGTGAAAACCTTTTTTTAGTGTTATGGGGGTTTAAAGATTGGCATTTTGGGGAATTTGGGACAATCAACGCGCGATATATTTCGCGCAAATTAAGGCGTAAGCGAAGAACTAATTCGCCATAGAAATTGTTCCAAATTGGCTGAAAACAGCTTCTTTGTCATAATCGATTCATTAATTCGAGCAAAATCTATCACTTTGTACTTTATATGGCGTGTGGGGTTATGATTTCCACAAAAAAATCTCAAATTTTAGAAATTTTTTTATTTCATTTTTTTACGTTTAATTTTCTCATGTTATTACTGCTCCGTAGACCCTAGGAGGCAGTCGGAACATTCAGCGCCTCGCCCTGATACGAGCAGCTTTGTTTAACTTAGAAAGCAGCTGCTCTTGCTCTCCTATAACCTCGCAAAAGTACCAGTATATACTAAATCTATTGAGATGTGGGCGGCTGATATGTCCTCGTCTAGGGCCCTTGATAGCGTTTAATTGGCTGGCTCTTTGATGGCCGTCCTGATAAATTCTCAGTCTGTTAGTTATTCGCTCGACCAGGTTCCTATTTTTTTTATCAAAAAAGATTCGTGGCATTCGACTGTTAATTGTCTATTTGTTTTCCTGCTTGAAACTAAATTGGTAATATGAGACTAAATGAAGTTGTCCGTGCATATGGTGGACGCTTGTAATGAGCGTCTTTCGACTGTTTTAATTTCAGGTGCTTTAATTTGTTTTTCAACGGAAGAGAACAAGTATGATGGATGTTTAAGTCTATCCGCAGATGCCAATTCTCAACTAATCGATTTTTACTCGTGCAAGATATTTTCATTACAAACTCTTGTCGCATTTTTGATTGATTTCATTTTTGTTTTCTTTTTCTCTATTGTTTGAAAATTTTCATTTGGACAAAACTGCTGTTTTTGTCCCTGATGGCAAAAATATAGACAAAAGGAAGTTATCGGATAGACGATATCCGCAGTCAACTTCAAAACAAGAGCTAAAATTGCTCCAGTAATTAGATTTTCTCAATTTCCTCGACATTGGATTACTTTAATATAATTTATGAAGTTACAATTCTCATCAATCATACGTACTGAAATTAAAACTACAATTTCTCCGATCGAATCATCCGCAAAATGGAAAATGAGGTAAGTTATTGCAACATTTTTTCCCAGTTTTTTAACACCGAAATGAATTTTTTGAACAGTAAATTTTTATGCACCATGGTCGATGTTGTCGTTTTATGATCAAACTGCCGCTACCGAAATTGGGTATTTCCAGATTATTGCGACAAAAAATGGGTATTTTCAGGCCCCGCAACTAAAATTCGGCAGCGTGTTTGCGACCGGCGCGACCAAAATAATTTTAACCGCGACCAGGGGTGGATCTAGGATTTTCTCGAGGGGGGGGGGGGCGGATTTTCAAAAACTTTTCGAAACTTTTGTATTTTAATAGACCTTTTTTTTTAGGTCGACCGAATTGATTTTTCGAGCTCTCCCTAAGCACGGTTTAGTCCCTGTTTGGGCCAAATTTTTGTTCGCCGCAGACAAAATTTTTAAAAAGCTGTCCAGAAAAGGCGTTTTTAGGCACTTTTTGGAAAATTTTGACAAAAAATCGCGTTTTTTCGGCGCGCGCTCGCCCTCAAAATTAGTATATATTGGCGCCCAAGGCGCCTTTAAAATTTTTTATGGTAGGTCGGCTAAAGATGGATTTCTTAAAAAGTACCAAAGGGTCGGCAGCGGGTCGAATCTCTGAGGGGGGGGGCGTCCCCCACCCCCCTAAATCCGCCCCTGACCGCGACCAGGGTTTGCGATTTGTGTTTCGGACAAAAACCGGTGTGTTTCGACCGCATGCACCCAGGCGCGATATGTGTTATTCTCGAAACCATCTATGTTTTGACTGAGCTAGAAGGAGGAAAAACGTTTTTGACTGAGTCCAACCGAGCCGTTTTTAGCCGAAACAAATTTCGAGCGAGAAGAAACAATTCGGCGATGACTTCTAATTTAGTAATATTTATATTTTTGCTCGCTTAAGCAGACTTAGTTTTTTTGAAAACTTTAATTTAAAATTTTTTTGAATCAGTAACCCAAACTTCGCTCGTCGCTTTTTTCAGTCGCACGACAAAAAATTTAATTGCTGTCGAAACAGATCTCAGGCGCCCTGATAAAGCAACAGTTTTCAGTTTGTTTTGCAAGTATTGAAAATGCTCATATAAAAAATTTTGTAAAATGAAATGTTGACTTTTTGATGAAGGCTGTGGCCAATAAAAATTTTGCGAAGAGTAGGAGGTTTCAGAATAAACCATTTTTCTACCCTACCCAAGTTCCAACCTAAGATAGCTCCGAAAATGATTTTCTCGCAGAGTCAGTCCAGATAGAGTACACAATTTGTTTGTCACCGTTAATTTTTTTCGAACGGATATTTAGTCTAAAACTGATCATGACATTACTATCAGTTTAAATTCAATAGATCTATAGAAATAACGGAAAACGATAAAGTTGATCTGACTAAAAAAATACAAAAAAAAAACAAACAAGACTGCTCGTATCAAGGCGAAGCCCTGAATGTTCCGACTGCCTTTAAATGTCTATAGAGGAGTAATAACATGCAAAAATTAATTGCAATATAAAAAGATTATTTTTTAATTTGAGATTTTTTGTAAAAACTATCCCCCACGCGGTATTTAAATTGTTTTAAGAACTTTTTTAACATTAAATTTTTGAACATTAAATTTAGATTAAAAGAAAATTTAATTTTTCTTCCGAGTTTTATACGAGTTGTCTCTTTTTGGGAGTTGTCTTGTTTTGGTAGTTGTCTTTTGTTGCGAGTTGTCGCTATACCGTTGAAAGCGATGGCTTTCAGAGCAAAGAATAAATGTTAATCAACCAGTTGTGTTTATCTCACAGCACGTTATTCGGTTTAAAAATCAGTTCGAATTAGCGATCGTATATTCATCATACATCCCAATTACTTTAAAAAGAAAGGGTTCAGGCTTCCCAGATGTTTTGCCCTTGTCTACAATCATTGGTCAACTTTTAATCATCTTCGATAGAGCCCTTTTTCTTTCAAACTCTGAAAAAACTCGGGTAAAGTTTTGCAAGGTCAGCAAATCAGGATTGATTTAATTTTAATTTCTCCGTGTCAAATCTAATTATATTCGGTTTTTAAAGGAGAATACATCATCTGATAACTTGACAATAGAGTTTATTGAGAGCTCGGATGGCGATCGTGATCAGAGCAACCACCCTGTATTATTAAAAAGCGTACAAATTGTCATTGTGATCATTTCGTTAATTGGAATCATCGGAAATGTTCTGACTTGTCGAGTCGTGAACAAAATGGCGATCAAACATGGCGACACTTCGGGAACTGGATTCATGCGGTGGCTTTGTGTGGCCGATTTGACCTCTTTGCTGGTGCGAGGAATTGTGCGTTCTGGATCTGCATGTTTGAACTGGAATCTAGAGGACAGATCGGTCTCGTATTGCAAATGGCTTTTTGTTTACTCGCCCGTCACGACAATGACTTGTAAGTTGGTAAAATAGAAACAAAAAAAAATTTTGATTTCAGGCTTATTTTTAAAATAAAAAAGTTATCAAATAATTTTAAACTTACTCCATGAGGTTTATTTCAAAGTTTCAGATGAGTATCATTATAAAAACAATCTTAAAAAAACCAGATAGATTCTAATTAAGTAAAAATGAGAGAGAAATATATGGCGAGCCTTCATAAGTGACCAGCAAACCCATAGATTTTTGACATTATTGATTTCACCTGGCAGTTTCTATTGACCTACGATCTTCAATAACTAATTTCAGCGAGTTTAGTTTGTAGATTGTCCTTGTTTAAATTAGTTCTTAAAGACGCTAAAAGTCAAAAAGTTTCCAAAAGAAAACAATGTTAGCCGGTTACTGAGCAATAAGCACAGAATATTCCGACCATAGTCTTATAAAATACAACAATAAAGTTTTTTTTTCAAATTAGTTTCGTTTTTTCGTGGTGTGATAAAAGGATCTGAAAAAAAACTAGAGGTTAGGCATATTCGACAATCATAGCAAAATTAGCAAATTGGAAAACAATGTTTGCAGAAAATTGAAAAGCAAAACAAAAAAAATAAAAAAAATTCAAGTTTTTTTTGTAAGTTTTTGAACCTTTGACGTTTTTGATTCAAAAAAAGCGCAAAATTTCTCGAAAAAATTAACTTTACTTGATTAAAATTAAATTTATATGGCTTAAAATAAGCTTTTTGGAAGCTTTTAAGCCATTAACATAAGAAGCTATGATAAACCTGCTCGCTCGTTTTATTCGCTCGAATTAAAACGAAAAATCAAAAATTTCCTACCAGTTTTTCCCATCACTGCGAAAACGTTTTTGATTTTTTTTCCGTTTGAATCACAACTAAAAGTGCTTCAATATGACATATTATTTAATTCTCTCCGATAACTATTTGTAGAAGCTGATTTTGCGTAAAATACTAAAACACTACTGAATACAAAGTTCCTCCTCAAATTCAAGTCATCGGAACAATAAACGTATATTTCAGCCCTATGTTATATTCTGCAAAAAGGTCGAATTGGTTTGAACTCATGAACTCAAGAATAGGAAGTGTTCATTTAACATTCATTTTACCAAAGTTCACTTTTTCGACATTTTAATAGCATCCAAAATATCATTTAAGAAACCCAAATATATCGTCAGATAAATTGCATGGATTTGAGATCAAACTAATTTTGTGAAAAAACATAATGCCTCGGTAACAAATTGAATCATTTTGCAGAACCCCTTTTGAACGATAAAACGTGGGCTATCAAAAAAAACACCTTTCAATTCACCGGTATCTGAAAAATTGGAGTGAAAAATCATAGTGTGAAAATTGTATCGAACCGTCTCTTCCTCAGGCTTTTTATGATTGTCCTATACTGCACGCAAATCTTTTTTCAAATGAACACAAATTTATCATCTGAACGGATTGATATTATGATGAAACATTACAGCCGAGATTTGAGCTGTATTCAAAAACTTGAAGGTTTTCTGTCTAAATTCGAGCGAACAAACCAAGCGAGCATACTCATAATAGAAGGAGTAAACTTGTCTTCAAGCAACCAAAGCTTAATTTCACTTAAGTAAAAGTAGTTTTTAAACGTGTTTTGGATCTAGGCTGATCTTCTCATCACAACACGGACAAAAAACAACACTATTACAAAATTGTTGTTCCGACAATTGAAATTGGAGAGGAATGTTTTCTTAGGGTGTTTTTTTCCACGAAAAATTTGATGCCTCAAATAGTGTTTGCAATGGGTTGCTTGATATATCATATTGAAGTCTCTTAAATTAGGATTTGAATTACATTTAAAAGAAATTCAAGAGGTTTACCGAGGGTTGAGATAAAAAAAATTTTAAATTTCTTCGTTTTTGTTCTTTTTTGAAGATAACTATTGTCGATTACGTCTAATTCACCAATTTTATACGCGTTTTTAGAGGTTCTCTCATCACAGTTAGCACAAAACTAGTACCTTAATTTGAAAAAAAAATTAATGATTTTTATGCACGATGTCGGAATTTTCTGTTCTAATTGCACAGCAAGCAACTATCCGTTTTTTATTTAGGGATTTCTGATCGAATACTTTGTCCAATAACAAATCTGACTTCGAAATCAATCTGTCCTTTTGTTTTGATTTTCAAAGTTTTGGAATTCAATTTTTAAATTTAACAATATGTGATTTCAGCCATCTACTGTCTAATCGCTCTCTCTGTTGATCGAGTTATTGCCACGTGGAAGCCAGCACTTTATGTCCAGAACTCTAAGTCCAGACATGCTTTTACGACTTGCATCATAATTCACGCGGCATCACTAATTCTTGGATCATCTATGTTCTTTTTTGCCAGAATTGAGGACGGTGTTTGTGGGTATTACGACATCAAAGGCTTGCCGGCTGAATTCACTGCTATATTTGCGCTGTCAATGTCGATCGGCTTGTTTTTACTCGTTCCGCTCGTTATGCTTATTGTGACTACAATCATGATACTTTTTAAAATCAGAGGTCGAGAAAATTCAAAGGGTAGTCGAGCTACACGAGAGCGAAAGGAGAAGGAAATTACCCGGTCGCTCGTTTCCATGACCGTCTCGTATTGCGTCATAATGATGGTAGCTGTCGCATTAGTAGTTTTGGGTTTGAAGTATCGCGATTCGAACTCAGACGTTTTCCGCACTATGTTGGTGAGTGTTCTTTTCTGATTGTCATGTGCATGGGCTAGCTAGATTTAAGGGGTTACCTCAAAAGCTCCACTTTGCTACTATTTTACTACCCACATCAATTTTTGGTCAGCTGACTCAAAAAATTTTCTAGAGGCGTAAAAAAACTCGAACATTTTTGGGGCGTCGAAAATTTTGTTTGGTAGCAACTTTCCAGAAAGTGGCCTAAAGCATCAAATTTACCTGTTTTGTTTTGAGAGTTCGCAAAATAGACTAAATAGGGTGTAATAGTGCTTTGGGTTTTGGGAGAGCTGGAAAATGTGTTAAATTTCCCGAATACCCCTGGTGAGAATTATAATTGCACACTTCTTGATTCACAGTTGCTTACACACGCAGCGCTTTCATTAAATCTATCTGTGCAAAAAACAGATCGATGACATTTTCGGGATTTAATTGTTGTTTTCCAGGAAATATTGCAAGAAAAAGTTTAATAATTGAACCGCCAGCTATAAATGTTTTCGAGGGTCATCAGAAAAACAAAAACTATTTATCGCAAAATCAGATAACAACTTTTTAAAATTGAAATCTGAAAATGTAGAAATGTGTTTCCAGGAACTTCCCCACGTCGTGAACAATTCGATCCATTTCTGGCTCTACATTCTGTCCAGTGAAACCTTCCGAAAACAGCTGAAAACATTACTGGGCATAAAACAAAGTTCGGCCAATCATACCGCACCCGAAAATACGCAAGGAAATAGTCAAAACCAACAACATTAAATCGAAACAAGACGCTTGTTGTGCAAGTGGATCCAAAAATTCCGACCACAAAAAATTTTACAAGAAATTTTTTTACCTCAAATCTGTACCATTATTTGCTTCAGAAGCGGTTTTAGGGGAGGGGGCGGGGTTTGTCTGGACGCTTCCCTCCTCAAAGATTCGACCCCGTGCCGACCCAAAGGGTCCCCCCTTTGTACTATTTTGAGATATCCATTTTTGGCTGACTGACCTTAAAATTTTTCTAAAAGCGAATAACTCAGAAAATCAATAGCTCAGAAAATAGCTCAGAAAATGTTTTGGAATAGCTCAGAAAATCAATTTGGTCGACCTAAAAAAAAGGTCCGCCCCCCCCCCCCCCCCCCCCCCCTCCCTCGAGAAACTGTTAGATCCGGGCCTGATTTGCGTATAGTGTGTTGAGGGTAAATACAAAAGCTTAGAAACACTAGTAAACTAATCAGAATCATCAACAGTTGTCTTCAAAAAATTATTATCAAAGCTGCTGTAAAAAGAGAAGAAAAAAATTTCAAAAAAGTTTTCTTATTTGTTGCAGATAATTTTTTTTTTAATTTTCCTGCTTTCCAACTTGTTTTCCTGGAGTGAATCTGAGTTTTACGGCTTAATTAAAAGTGTATCCTAATTCAAAACCTACTCGCTCGCTTTACTATCTCGAAATTAGACTAATTTCTAAACCAGTTCAAAAAAGACCCTCAAACTCATTTTTTTCTCATTTTCAGTGGTCGGAGCAATCAAAAGGAGACATAATTATATTGTTTCATCGTGCACATTCCGGATTATAACTGCTAATACGTTAGCCAAACCAGATTATCAAAAATAATTCAATTTTAAAGTCTCTGCCTTTTTCTATCTAGTTTTCATAGTCTACAGCTTTTTTTACTTGGCTAAGCTGGCAATTAAGCCTGGCGTGACTGAATTTGACAAATTCAAAATTCGAGTTCTTTTTGTTTTCGCTTTCATTCAATAACTGGGCTTTTTTTAAACAAAATTAGCACTGAGCTAGAAGCGATGGTAAGGGGCGGGATTAACCTTTTCAGTTAAATTGGAGGCGACCATTCACATTCTCGTTGGAGTAAAATTTGAAAACAATGTTTGTGAACAATCCTTTTAGGACGGGAATTTTAATTTTTTTTTCTACAGTTTAAATAAATTTAACTTAACAAAATTACTCAATTGAATTCGAGAACAATGTTTCTGAACAACCTTTTAGAAAGTGAAAATTAAATGTTTATTTATAGTTTTAAATTAACGGAACAAAATTAGTCATACTGAAGACTTGAACTGAAAGTCCGAAACAAGTCAAGTTTGAAAACCACCTAGAGGTGATGTGTTTAAGAGGATTATGATGGGTAGGGTAGAATTAAGACCGGCGCTTCGTAGTCCGGGTTTTGCGCCCAGAGTGCAGCCGACCACTCTTTCAGAAGTTTCCGAAGACTGAAGCTGAATCGCATTGCCGCCACTTTGTCAATAGAGAACGAATTCGACAAGAACTAAGACAGGTTAAAAGTCAAGCAGATGACAATATGAGAAGCCCTAAAAAGTTTAAGATTTTTTATCCCCTCCCCACTTTCGATTTTAACCTGTGTTAACTGCATTTGAACAATTTTCTGTGCTATCTGCCCATGTGTCTATGTATCATTTTGGGCTGTATATTAAAAAAACTATTTTAAGTGTGTATATTTTTGTACTTTTCTGGAGGGTTTGGAAATTGCTATTTGAGCATCTTGGGTAAAATGCACGCTATTTCTTTAAATTTCGAAATAAACTGAATTTTGTTTTTTTTTCAATGGAAATTTTCAGAAGCGCTATATAGTTAAAAACAATTTTTCTCCTTTGCTCTTTTCGCATTTCCAAACCCGGCTGCCTGAAAAAAGCACGGCAGTGAAATTGAGCAAAAAATTTTGGGATAACTTGAGCGTAAAAAATTTATAACTTGAGCAAAAAAACTTTGGAATAATACTTAGAGCACTAAACACAAAGTGTACATTCTCAGCAACCCTCTGCAAAGCTAGAGATATGCTTGTGCTTTTTGAGGCCATCATAGATTTTTCTGCCCTATAATAACCTTTGTGTAATCGCTTTAAGAACCCTTCTCTCAATTGTAATGAGACCGCCCATCTTTTATGTACTAGAAAGCAACCGGCTCTAACTGCCATTTGGCTGTGAGAAGCTAGTTTTGTGTACAGTTAAGTTCGACCTCTATCTTACAAGTTAAGTTCAACTTCCTCGAGTTTTAAAAGACGAGACTAATATATCAAGGCATTTGCTTACGTTGTAAAAAAAATTAAGGTTATTGTGACCCCACAACTTGTACCCAGGCAACCATTGTTTGGCTTACTGAAAACACTTGCACCATCTTCAAAGTCGTTAAAATCCAAGCACGTATGCTATGTTTTTACAAACAATTTTTTATCGAATCCATACTATTTAATCAAGTAAATCTACGAAAAGCCAACTCGGCTAACAGCCTTACAAAAAAGTAGAGGGTTTTGAAAACAAACTAACACGCTTTCAGTTATACCCAGAAATGAAATTCGCATACAAATATTGGAAACCCAGATTTCAAACTCAATATTCCGAAATCCTAGTTAAATACAAAAAAAGATATGATATGACAACAGGAGAACGCATAAGTCAAGAAAGCGAAACTAATTAAAACCAAGACGATGAAAAATCTTACATACCAGTTCCACTACACAAAAAAAATGGACAAATGGGTCAAAAACACGTTCCAGAAAATCGTGATAGTAAACGTCTGCAAGAACTATCAATCTTGAATCACACATAATTTGGAACAATTTGTTATGACAAACAACTAGATTTGAAATAAGATTGCACTATAAGTAGAATTTTTCCAGAAATGTCACTCTCAGAACTAGAACCACTACATCAGTTATGTAAACTAGAACGAACAAAAATATTACAATCATTAGTTCTCGTAGTGTTAAAAATTCCTTATGCAGGGTATCTACTCTCAACAAATTGCTGCAATTTCATTGACTACGAAGGAAACCTGGTACTACTCATGTCACCTACACAAATTTCACCTCTATTTGTCTTTTTTTTCCAATTTTCTTTTATAAAAAGTTTAGTTTGTAGACTCACTCTCAAGACGTACATACAGTACATACTTTTAGGATGCCGCCGTCCCATGTGCAACAGAAGTTAGCAACAATATAGCACAACTAAAACCAGAATCCAGTAGACGATACAGATTTCTCCTCACACCATACACCACACTGATGCCACCTGTAAAGAAATTTTCACAAGAAAGAATACGCGCAATAGCCAGAAATCGTAACAGTGACTTACAATCTGTAGAAATGTACTCAAAATCGGATATTCAAAATCACATCCGAGCTCAAACATTTCACGAACTACTCACAAAAACGGCGAACACTATACAACGACAATCAATTGATCAAAATCTCAGAAAACTGGCTGGAACAGGCGATTTTTCAGATATAAACGCACAATATTATAGTGGATATTTTCAAAAAATTTGAGAATACAATT